>NC_056737.1:1316795153-1317012653 GCF_019279795.1 Protopterus annectens | reverse complement strand
ATAAATTCACTACAGGTATGCAATAGTCCTGTCAATAGATGTTACAGTTTGTTGGTGTACTTCTATGTACGGACCTCTCTGATACTGGAGACTCATTTCTACAGTGACTAGGACAAGGCTATGATAACTCAGGGACAATCACAGACACTTCTACCATATTAGTACTATTAACCTGGAACGTGTTGACAGATTTGTAATACTACTAATTTTCTGCAGTTAATCGTCTATTACTCTTCATTGTTGTAAGCAGTCATTATCATTCAACACCTTTCCCCCAACGGTCACTGGCTTTGTGAGTGGTTAAGGGGCTGGCCAGTTATTGTGTGAATGCTCTGACCATTGGTATCATTGACATTGTCATATGTACAGGTTGGGATGTATTCTGGGGACTAGGGTTGCCACCTTTTCAAATGGCCAAGATTTGACATTTGAACACACATCAGATTTTACAAGCCGGCACATACCCACAGTCAATACAGCGGATAGAACTTTACTTATTTGCCTACATAAAGCCTATTGTTGTAGCGGTTTAGTTGCTTATTCTGTTTCTTGTAACATTTAGGTATTGTAAATACTGCAATAATTATTTTCTGCAACTATTACATAACATATGGGACATAATTATGTCCTACAATCCCAGAACATTTGCCATTTGTAATGTATTTTGTCGGACACAACTGTCCAAGAGGGACTGTCCTAGTGGCACAGATGGTAACCCTACTGCAGACACCAGATTGTTTGGGCCAACACACAACCACGGTCAGTGCAGGTTTAGAACATTCATTTGTTTCCTAGCTGTAGCCTTATACCTTTGGCACTTTTTGTTGTTTTCCTGTTTCTTGTACGGATTCACGTTTATTCTATCCTGGCGTGACCGCTTTAGGAAACTGTTACATGCAGTATGGTACATAGTTATTTCCCTCGATCACAGGACATTTGGCATTGTATCATTGTTGGTCAGGTCACACCTACTCACACATTAGTTGTCCCTCACACAGTGGATCAGGGGGTATCCTGTTTACGTCAGTGCCTTCATCACCCTTATACCATGTGCCACTATGCTGTGTGCAATATATTCTCTAAACTTATTGTCGGGACACGTGCATCACAGGCAGGTGTTTGATCCTGGGTAGTAGGTTATGCATGACCATCTAGGGCTGGACAGTCTCATGCACCACTACTGCACATTCAAACTTGTGTCCAGATATCTACAGGACTGGCTTCCATTCTATTGTTTACACAGGTTACTTATCCCATGAGGGATATCCAAAAATTGAACAAGACGAAACAAGACAAATACCGAACATTCTTCTGGCATTATGAAAATGTGCTGGGGTTTTACATACAAGGGATACATAGTTTGCAATCCTGAAACTGCCTAGGGTGACACTACCTACTACATATGTAGTAGCGGTCACTATGTGTAGATGTGGCTGCACCAAACCAGTATGGCTGGATTTGGTGGATTTGGTGGATGTTCAGGTATGGGAGCGGGTTGTGTGCTGTGGAGAGGATGCTGGGTAGTCCATTATGCATCCAGGTGTGTTGCATTTGATATGGCCAGTTCCATCAGGACCAATCTGTGGGTATGTGCCGGTGACATGTCTATACATTTGTATCGCACATTTTAATAGTCATATGTTTGTGGGATTGTGTTCTACAGTATGGCCTGTCTGGTTCTATTGCAGATGTTTATTCATGTTTTGTGTTTCTTTCAGCTGCATCCTGCTCCCTCATACACCTCGGTTCACCTATTCTGCATATGACACAGCATCACCTTGGAGGATTGTACCATTACCCATCCCCCACACACACATATTCCTGACACTCCATACATCACTGCTTTGGTTGCTGGCCCATGACAGCCAGAGTAACATTGCATACGCTACATATGTCAGGTACACTGTATGGTTGTGTGGACTACCCTACCATGTTTGCTTTCCACATGCTATACCTCATGCACATAGGTACACACCCATACTTAACTTTCATCACATGGTTGGTATACCGGGTAATACTCGTTCAACTGTGACACATCCTGACAAGTTTGGCTTGTACGCTGATGTGCGGATTTTGGCAGTCTGTTCTAATCATTGGTAGTATGCCACCTTTTCCTATGTCAGGATGGGATATATTCTGGGCACATATCAAATGTCCTGGACAACATGTACCCACAGTCAACAGTATGGATAATACTGTTCCTTTCAGCCTACATGTTGCCTTATTGTTGTAGCAGTTTATATGCTCCTTCTGTTTTCGTTTACATGCTTATTCTATTTCCTGTCACATTTGGTATGTAAAATACGGACATACCTTTTGTATGTGACTATTACATGCCTTGTGGGATATGATTCGGTCATCGGTCGCTAGATATGTACATTTATCGTGCATTTTGTTATGGACACATCTGCCCAGCTGTGTACCCACCCTCACACTATGGGTCAGCTGGTGACCCTAACCATTAGGCTGGGCCATTACCTATTGGCGGCGTGCTAACATATGATACTTTACTTCCACTTGGTATAGCTATCTACACTGCGTTGGACTACGGGCCTGCGGTTTTCCATGTCCTTTGTTCACGGGATAGGGACCTGTTATTCCCTACCGTGCATTTGTGTTTGCTTCTTCATTTTGTGTTCGCAGGAACTATCTTACATGCTTTATATGTTTCACTATCCACCGGACACTGACAGATGTGATTACTATCTTGCAAGTTGTTATATGCAAGCATTTTAGGTTGCAGTTCGACAGCTGGCATTTCCACGCCTCCATTGCAGCACTTGACATGCCCTATGCACTCACACTCCTTTCCTATGCATGTGGCTGTGGTGGCGGCGCTCATTAATATGCATTTGGCGCTACTCGCCATCTTCACGCTGCTACTGTCGAGCGCCAAGCCTACCGCCCGACCTTGCGCGAGCTTCATGAATCCCGGGAACTATTTAATTCATTTACCATTTCTTCTCTGTCAAGGATATTTGGGGTTTTAGAGACCAGGTCAGGAAGTTACCAGCTTTTGGAAGATTATTAAAGAGGATGCTTTTTAGGGTCATTTTGGAATGGTCAGAAAAAAAATCTAGGGCTAGCTGAATATATTGTTTCTTCATTTAATATTAGGGAAGTTGAGATCAGGAAGAAGAGTCAATCTTGAATGACCATGATTTGTAATATGGGGGATAGTATGTGTATTTATCACGCCTAGTTAGAATAATCCTTTGCATAATATGGATCAGATAGGTTAAAGTCTATCATCGGGTTTCTGAAGCTTGTGTTGCTTGAGCAATGTGTGATTTTATTCCTGCTAGTTTTGTCCTTTAAAGGAGTCAGTGACAGTATTCCACAGTCACCCCATTTACATAGTCATGATCAAGAAATTTTAATAATAAGGTTGTAAATTTGGTACAATGAATTCATGTTGGTTTACGCGAGAAGTCTGATATATATATATATATATATATATATATATATATATATATATATAATAATATATATATATATATATATATAGGATGATTAATAGGTCTAAAGGATATAGAATTTACACATCTACAATAACGCCATCTTCCAAGGTTGCCAGAACCAAAATCGAGCATAGAATCATTAAAAGTGTTTTTGCAAGGTTATGGCTACTCCTTTTGAATTAGATCTTACTGCCAGTTAATAATTGAGATTGTCGTAAATCTTTTCTCTATCTTTATTCCAATCCTCATTTAGTAAGTGTGTTTTCATGAAGAAAGGTAACATGTTGCATGCGATTTGAAGTAGTAGATGTAAAAAAAAAATATTTTTCTTCTTATACTTTTAAGACCTTTTAACTTTCCATAAATCTACGCTTCCACATTGTCTAAAGATAGATATATTCCACATAGCTGTAACTGTGAACTTTTGGAGGTCCCTCTCTCATAATGATATCTGTATGGGTCTCATATTAAATCAGCTATGACGCTGATTCATCCGACCCCAGTTCACCGACGCTAACAATCCTGAACAGCGGATAATGATTTTTCCAGGAAACAAAAATCGCTGTTCCACAAAAAAAAAGAAAAAAAAAAATGAAAAATCCCCCACACTCCCTACTAAAACATACCAACTCTGAGATCGGCACCACAGTGGAGGAAACAGCAAACTCCTTAAATTGCCTAATGGCGATTTTTTTTTTTACCTGAGAAAAAATCTCTGTTCCGGTGTTTGGGATTGTCAGCATTCACTCAAATAGGTTTGAAATTAATCAGTATTCGCTTTTTTAAGGTGTTCGCTGATTCAATATAGACTTTATCCATATAATAAAGTGGAATTTCAAAATTTTTGGATTTAATATGGCACCAAAGTCTCCCAGTAGAACTACTACTAAGCGCCTTCTAACCACAAACCTACTAAAACTGAGAAGAAGATAATTCTAAAGAGAATAACTAGTATTTCAGATAACTTTTAAAAAACTTAATTTGGAAATAGTATAACAATATTCAAAATATACCATAATATTACATTCAGAAGTAACAATATATATATATACATAGTCAACTAAACTCAGATGTGGAGTACCACTCAGTCAAAACACTTTACAATTACGCTTCATTTGACATATTTGTTTTATATATTCTGCTATCTCAGAAAGTAATTCACTTTAAACTTGTGACAGTCCTGTATATTTACTGCCTAGAGAAGGAAGTAGTTACAAAAATGATATCACATAAACACTTTAACCTTATTGTAGCAGATAAATTAAATAAATCACCTTTCAGTTATACTATGTGCTTGTGGTGATTAGAAAACATTTGCATTACAGACAAATAGTATCTCTATAGAATTTTTTAATTTTAGCCTAGGATTGACACAAACTTACTCAACTGAATTAGATTTGTTTTCAATTAATCAAGAATTGATAAAGGTCAGGTCCCCACCAGACTAGCTCTTCTTATATGTAATATAAATGGGGTCATGGGAAATATACAGCATGGGGGACTGCATGATAATTAATTTATCCCCATTGGTTTATGCTTGGTAAATTTTCAGATTTAACAATAAAACTTAATGTTTTGTTTTCTAGTTTGCTTTACGAATACTATGTTATATGGAACAACATCACTATATTATAAAGGGACTCTGTATGAGTTTGTTAGACAATGCAAAAAGTAACTATTCAAATATCAGTGATGATGACTGGGAATTGAGCACAGAATCCTAAAGTCACCAACTTGGTCAGACATACAGAGTTTCACATATGCATACCCTATAGCTGGTTTTGTTATTATTTTGAATAATCAGCAGAATAAAGTGATTGACATAGCATCTCTCATGTGTGTGTGTGTGTGTGTGTGTGTGTGTGTGTGTGTGTGTGTGTGTGTTATTGTGTGCTTACAAGGCGTGCAAGTATGTGTTTGATTTTCGTGTATGACTGGTGAAAAAATAATCAAGTGCATGCATAACATAAAATTAAGAGGCTTTTTAAGAGACAAAAGGAGTGGCAATCTAAAGGAAAGCCCTAGGCTCCAAGAGATTTCCTTGGTTCCCAAGTCTATGGACTGGAGGAAGTAAAGAAAATGGGAGGGAATAATCCTGCATTGCAGCAGTGATCTTTTACTCAAATTTTGCTATATTTTGCATAGAATGTATGTGTTCATGTTTTTATCTTACAATTCTGTGTAAGTACAGTGTTGCTGTTTTCCTTAGTTTTAGAACCATATTAAAGCAGCAACGTGCCCAAAAGCTCAAGGTGGATGGCCACCTGATTCTGTGAGACTACATTAACAAAACTTGCCAGTAACTCAGACTACATTTATAATTTACAACATTGTGATGTTGTGGTGAGGTATACAGAATAGGTATTGGCTGCTCTCTAAAAAAAAATGTTTAGCTCCGAGAAATTTCTGAATAACCCTCAAGTGGTCTACAGAGATTCTACTTATTAATGAAGTGCTGGTCTTGTGTATATCCCGGAATTACAATTTATAAGAGGCAGGGTAATGTTATATCAACATAAATATTTGTTTACTACCCTTAAAATGTTATTCCATTCCTACTGTTCTTTATCTGCTTGGCTACGTGCATTCCATGCATATCCACTGTGCAGGTACATATGTGTTGTGTGCGTGATCCATGCACATATCCACTGCGATTACATGTATGTCATATACAAACATGTGTGTTCTTTGGTGTACAGCGGCAATCATCTGTCACAGCTGTGTAAAACCCAGGGCCCCTGTTATGTGTAGAGCCGACCTGGTTATGTACAGTGGTATCATTGCATTGCATAACACATGATGGAACCCTGTCAGTACATGTGTAGTCTGCACAGTTGCTGTAGACCTATGTACAGTCCATTGGTCATGAGTCACTCGGTGTTGTGGTAATGCATGGCTGTGTGTTGCTGGTCCAACGACATGGTGATGTCTGAGGGCTACATAGTAGACTGCGGAATTTACCTCTGTGATCTGCACCTGAGACATCTGTGATGGCTCTTGAGTGTGTACTGGTCAGTACATGTGAGTGGCCTTCATGTACGTGGGGACAGTAACACCATACTGTGCCCTTCCATGTTTAGAATCCGTGTGCGTGCAAGACAGCCCTTTGCTACTGCTAAGTGTGTGAGCATGCCCAGTATGCCATTGTGTAGATCGACACACAGAACATTCTAATCTGTGCCCTTCCATGTTTAGAATCCGTGTGCATGCAATATGGCCCTTTGCAACTGCTAAATGTGTGAGCATGCCCAGTATGCCATTGTGTAGATGGACACACAGTACATTCCAGACTGTGCCCTTCCATGTTTAGAATCCGTGTGCATGCAAGACGGCTCTTTGCAACTGCTAAGTGTGTGAACATGCTCAGTACGCCATTGTGTAGATGGACACACAGTACATTCCAAACGGACGTGTGATACTAAGTGTGTGAGCATGCCCAGTGACACCTTTTGTCAGTGATGTGCCTCTGTGTATGGGCATGGCCATTGACATCCTGTATAGCGATGGTGGTCATCCAGGCAACAGATGTCCATTTTCCATGTCAGGATGGATGCCTACATTGAACACACTGGTTGACTGTCTTGAAGGGTGTACTGTCTGTGGCGCATCTCGTATCTATGTAGTGTTGTAATAATGCTCTGTAGATGGGCAGTTGTCCTGCTCACACCACTGCCATGTGTTTGTCTACGTCTACCTTGGGACAGTAATATGCTTTTAGACTGCTCACTCTCTATACATTCCCTATCGGCATCTTTGCCTTTGCGGATGATGTCATCCACCTAGAAGTATGCCTCTGGGAGTGCTGTGTGCCAGTAATCTCGGTAGCGCATTCTGTAACTGCGTAATGCTGTAGTGTGATAAGGTAGTTAGGTGTATGTTCAACTCCCAGCCCTGCCAAGTGTGTGTGTGTTTCCAGCTGCCTGGGGACAGAGTAATGCTTTTAGATGGCTCACTCCACATACATTCCCTATTGGCGTCTTTGCCTTTGTGAATGATGTCATCCACCTAGAAGTATGCCTCTGGGAGTGCTGTGTTCCAGTAATCTCGGTAGCGAGTTCTGTAACTGCGTAATGCTGTACTGTGATAAGGTAGTTAGGTGTATGTTCGACTCCCAGCTCTGCCAAGTGTGTACCTGTGTGTTTGTGTGTGTGTGTTTCCAGCTGCCTGGGGACAGAGTAATGCTTTTAGATGGCTCACTCCACATACATTCCCTATTGGCGTCTTTGCCTCTGTGGATGATGTCATCCACCTAGAAGTATGCCTCTGGGAATGCTGTGCTCCAGTAATCTCAGTAGCGCATTCTATAACTGCGTAATGCTGTAGTGTGATAAGGTAGTTAGGTGTATGTTTGACTCCCAGCCCTGCCAAGTGTGTGCCTATGTGTGTGTGTTTCCAGCTACCTGAAGATAGAGTAATGCTTTTAGATGGCTCACTCCACATACATTCCCTATCGGCGTCTTTGCCTTTGCGGATCTTATCATCCACTTAGAAGTATGCCTCTGGGAGTGCTGTGTTCCAGTAATCTTGATAACGCATTTTGTAATTGCGTAATGCTGTAGTGTGATAAGGTAGTTAGTTGTATGTTCGACTCCCAGCCCTGCCAAGTGTGTGTGTGTGTGTGTTTCCAGCTGCCTGGGGACAGAGTAATGCTTTTAGACAGCTCACTCCACATACATTCCTTATCGGCGTCATTGCCTTTGCAGATGATGTCATCCACATAGAAGTATGCCTCTGAGAGTGCTGTGCTCTAGTAATCTCGATACCACATTCTGTAACTGTGTAATGCTGTAGTGTGATAAGGTAGTTAGGTGTATGTTCGACTCCCAGCCCTGCCAAGTGTGTGTGTGTGTGTTTTCAGCTGCCTGGGGACAGAGTAATGCTTTCAGATGGCTCACTCCACATACATTCCCTATCGGCGTCTTTGCCTTTGCAGATGATGTCATCCACCTAGACATATGCCTTTGGGAGTGCTGTGTACCAGTAATCTCGATAGCACCTTCTGTTACTGCATAATGCTGTAGTGTGGTAGACTAGACAGGTAGGTGCTCAATTCCAAGGCATGGCAGGTGTGTTTGTTTGGCAGTTATACTGTATGTGTTGGTATCTGTGGGTGGCTAGCTGCGGGATGTGTTCAGTTTGTTTTGTTGCTGACCTATATAGTGTCCACAGCCCGCATATTCTGCCAAGACACTGGATTGTCAACACATTCATTCACCAATAGGTCTGGTGAGTAACTGTCAGCAGCCCTACTCTTACCCTTGATATGGTCTGACCCATGTGAAGCAACATAACAAACGTGCCTTGATAGTAACAACACTACATGATGCAGGTGGCACATGTAGTTTTCTTTTCATTCATGTCTAATGCATTGCTGTCATGTGGTCCGCTGTTATGATATAAATGCCATATCTACATATGTGTGTACATGTATATGTGTATATATATATATATATATATATATATATATATATATATATATATATATATGTGTGTGTGTCCATGTATATATGTATACAAATAATATATATGATATATGTAGATGTAGAGGTGGGCATAGATGTGAACATATGTCTGGGGACATCAGCACTATTGAATGTTTGTGCCGGATGATCTGTACGTGATAACCTGGGATCTATGTATATCTGCCATGGCGTGGTGGTAATGCACATCATCTGTAGTGTGCAGGGCCACGGGTTGTAGTCGTGTAGACACCAGTTATTTTGTTGCTGGGCAGATCATGGGACATCAAATATGGTGATGGTAAGGCACCTGTTGCCAGTTGTGTATGGATCTGAGCGACATTGAGCAGTGGTTAATAATTTGGAGGTTCGGTATGGGTCATATAACTATTCATTAGAAGACTATACTATGCAGATGAGGTTGACTATGGTGTATCACATTTATCACCAGGGTGTGCTGCTGGTCCCTGGAGTGTATGTGTGTAGTCAGCCGGGTGCAGGTCTTGAATATAGTTGACAGCATGGAAGGGGGGTCGGGCATACTGTATGTACATTGCAGAACTGTGCCTCGGGAGTGCTCCTGCCTTAGCACACCTAAGCTAGGGGTGTGTCTATACCTGCCTGGTGACATTGGGAGGGATGACAGCAGTGGTGGGGTAGTCAGGGTGTACAGGCTGCACAAACAGGTGTTGATCAGCACAATCAGCAGATGACATGGCCAGCGCACACATGAACAGTACGTTAATGCGAGCAAGCAGCATACACACAGGTTTCGTCCACACTCTACACCACCGGTGAATACCTGCAGGGACATTTCATGACACAGTCCAACCAAATGACACGGGCTGCAGCAGGCAACATATACCAACATGTGCAGGAGGCTGGGGCAGTGAGGATGTGTATGCTGCCGAACAACCCTTACTGGGGTGACATAAGACTTTATAGACCGAGGGTGACTTACCAGGGGCTACATGGGCTGGGGATGTTGGAGCACTATGGGGTGGACCGAGACCTTCTACAGCAGCTTGTTGACCTGTGCCTGCCACACCTGACACATCAAACAGGCCGAGGGAAATGCATCACAGTGGATACCATGGGATGTGTTGGCCTAGGTATACTAGCCACAGGTACCTCACACAGCACAACTGGAGATATCATGGGTATCTCACAGGCATCTGCATCCAGAGTATTGCACCAATTCACAGATGCCATGTCAACACATGCTAGTGAGCATGTACATGTCCTCAACACACGTGATTAGTGGACCAGCAATATGCATCGTTTCAACCACATGGATGACTACCCTGGGGTACTGGGTGCTATATCCTGCACATGTAGCACCACCCAGGGAATGGGGTAGGGCCTACGGTCACTGCAGGGGCATACCCTCCAACAGCTAGGCCATATGCGATAGCCAGGGCATGAGATTGAATGTGTGTGCTGTCTGCCCTGGAAGCTATGATGTGTCTGATATATGGCTTCTGACATAGCTGTAGCACACCAATGCCTATATGGACATCCCCTACAGTCTCCTAGTGGGGGATGCTGGGTAAACACTGGTGTAGTGGCTGATGACTCCCATCAGCAATGCACACACACCTGAACACTCACACCATACTGAGGTGGATGCACAGGCAAGACATATACTTGTGCATGTGTTTGGGATGCTCGGTTCACAGTTCTGGTATCTGGACATATCCGTTGGAGCTCTGCAGTATTCACAAGCTACATGCATACAAGTTGTTATGGTATTTGCTATGCTACACAATGTTATCCTGCAGTAACAGTTGCAGCAGAAACAGCATGGGACAGGGCCACACAGCCCAACACCACTGCCAAGGCCTGTACAGGCACAGTGTGACTTGGTGAAGGAACTACCTGAGTAGGGCACAGTTGGTGAAAGCCCGTGCACAGTATGATCTGCCCTTGGCAAAGAGGCAACACAAGGCATATGCACTGACACAGTAGGTACCCACGGATTTCCCCTCTCTGACCCGTACACAGTACAATGGATGCCAAACATGACAGTACCTGTGCTCGGCCATGTATAGGAGGTGCACTGTGTGCATCTGACATAGGCAGCACTCCAGCACCGCCCTCCAGTCCGGAACAAACCCAGGGTGTGTCTATTGACCTAACAAGTGGCAGTTGTATTAGAATGTGTAGTTACCCATTGCTATGGTATGTATGTGAGCATACAAGTGACTGTGGTGGCCAAATGTTAGGGCAGCATACAGTACACATCCATAGTGGTACCATGACCTCTGTAGCACATACGGGGGTCACAATAGTAGCCTGTAGTACACAGGGTGTCCTAACCCACTGCAGATTATGGGCTGACCATCATGTGTGTCCGTACAGCCCACACACGTTCTATGCAGCTGGACAGATGTGGACCAATACAGACGAATGATATACGTTGGCCTATGGATATGCCCAATGAATGACCCCAATCCCCTAAGACACACACAGATGACAGCAGGCCAGGCAGTTTGATGTAGGTTGTGTAAGCTAGGATGTCCAACACCACTGTGCTGGTAATTAAAGCTGGGAACTGACGTACCCTGGTATCCCTCCAACCAGCAATTTAGGTAGGTCCACACACTGACATGGAGTACCCGGCATACCAGTACAGTAGCGGCAGATGTGTACAACTGTTGGCTGCGCTCCCTGTCACACCTACACATGTGAGAGTCATGTGCACCACCCATGGTGCTGTGTAGGACTGTGGTTGTGGTTGCATGTCCCCCCACACTATGCAGACATGTAGCAACTGTCAATGCCACATGACCATTAGCTACCCTGCAGACACAGCATGACACCTGTCTGTGTAGAACGGAGGGGTCAGCAACACAGTACTAACCATCTGGACATGTGACACATGCAATACAGTTGACCATACTTTGCATGCTCACACACATGACGGTATGACGGTATTGTCGGTTGACAACATGCGTAACAGTCATACTGGGCATGCTCACACACTGAATCACAGGACGGCTAGGCATGCATACACCAGTGGTCCGGACATATCTGCCAGTACATTGCTATACTGTTGGATGTCTGCGCTGTATGGTGTTTGTGGTCAATTGTCTGTACATATGCCATGGTCTATTGTTAATTCACATGAGCTATGTGCGCAGGGTACTTCTACCATCATGTGTATAGGGCGGTTCTTTGTTTGCGGACAGGCCGACGCCTTTGGATACAGACCAGGTAAGGCACAGTCCAGCAGGTGGGAGCTGTTGTGCCTGGGTTTGCACAGTGTTAAGTACTGCTGACCTCTGGTCACAGCACCTTATACACGTTTAGACTCCACATTTCTTTGACAGTGCACTACTGGCATACTGGTAGACAAACACGCTTACAGCCGCTCGCTCTCTGACATTTCCGCTTACATTTGTCACTCACGCTGGGTATGTGTGATCCCTTGTGATGCGTATTACATCGGACTACATGACTACAGTATCGGGTATGTGTAACCATTTTGCGACGGCAGGCATTCGACTGTACAGATTCGGCGGCCTGTCCAGTGACATAATCATATTATATGCGTGTTCCTCATACGATCTGCTCCCATCTGCCTGATACATAGGAACCGATACTCTGCAATGCTGACTTGTGACTTGAGTATGTTAACGCCGCTGTCTGCCGAGTCATGCTAATGCACACCTACTGCACGTTGACCACCTTTCAGATTGCATGACGGGAGACTGTAGGAGTGACACCTTTCCCACTTTGCATGGGACAGTCCCTCATCACGCATCTCATGTGACAATACCAGAACTCTCTACCAATCGGGGACACATTTCTGCAGAATCAGGGACAGGTCAAGAAAAATCAGGGACACTTTTACAAAAGTAGTGCTATTAACTTGACACATTGACAGAATCTTACTTATTGTCATTAGTCAGTAAGTGTAATTCACCACCTTTCCTTCAACAGCTACTAATTTTAGGAGGGATTAAGAAGGACAGAGTTAGACTTTCAGTCAAACTCAGGGACGTACCTGACATTCAAGGACAGTTGAGTGGTATGTACAATACTCTAGCCATTGCAACTGTCCTGATTAGGGGACCTTCTCATGTTGTAGGTGTCTGTACTGGTTGCTTGTTACAGGTCTTGTATACCTGACACATTGATATGTCATATGTACTAACATAAGCAACTATACTGCTGCTAGACTACGCTTTGATTTGTTCCGATATGTATATTTCTGTACTATGCATGGCTGTAGGTATGTTCTGCCCTGGTACATCTGACAGTTCTACAGAGCAGGTTCCACTTTGGCCATTCAGACTGGTGGCGGCCCTATAGACCATATATGTAGAGCTATTACATGTGTCAAGGCAACACATACCCACAGCAAGTAGTAAACGGACGACTTCCACGGTTTGCATACGTTAAGGTTATTCATGTAGCATTGTAATTGATAATACTGTTTCCTATTACATGTAGCTGTTACTGATACAACAAATTGATGTCTGATACCACTACACACGCTATATAGCCTCCATTCCCGAACTCACAGGCCATGTGCCATAACTGTCATTTTGCAGGACACAACTGCCCAGATGGGTGTGTCCCTCACAGGCGTATGGGTGTTGAACCTCTTCTATTATGCTATCATCTACCCGAGGTGGTCAGCAAATTATGCAATTTCCGTCAGTAGCAGAACTCACATACCAATGGGTGTCAATGAACACTGTATCAGGAGCAATGCATAACACCCTGTGGGACACATTTAGACGATTGGTTCTATTAACCAGACAGATTCACAGTCACAGAACATATGTATTCATTCACGTTTGTCGAGGTACATGCTGCTTATGACTCATACATGTTGTCATCTGTCATTACCTGTATTCCACCACCTGTTCACCTAATATCACTAGTTCTGGCAGTGTTTAGTTGGACTTTGTGACATTCTGATACATAACTATGGACGTCCATGCTAATTGGGTACACAGCACTGTTTAGGTCTCTATGTATTCCCCCGATGGTTTACAGACTATCCGGTAGATGTGCTCTTCAGGTTTGGGAGGTGTAGGCGTATGCTATTCCCACATAGGAATATTAATGACTTCCACTGGGAGGGCCTACTACATCTCTGCCAACCAGCACCTGCACACTTAAGCCCATTAATGCATACCCATGGTCCACCTACCTGGCACCCCTCTACAGCAGTCATGACAAATACTTACTGTGAGCGCAGCTGGGGTATGAGCACACCCCTACACGTTGCCCACTCTCCCCGTCTCGGGACACATGTCGTACGTTTTGTCAACCCATGTATTGTCACACTTGCACAACCTACTGTTCCATGTACACCTACATCCTGCTCGTAATAATGTCAGCAGATTCACACGTACCCTGAATTTTTGGGGTCCCACAAGGGACACCGTTATCCATGTTTAAAGTGTAGACCTTGCAGAACTCTCCCACTGGTCCTTTCCTACTGGTGTTTTGGACAGCGGCAGTGTATTGATCTGTATTGCCTGTCTGTATGTCTGTCTGGCCTAGCTGGGCAATGTATGGGGTACAACATTTATTTATGGGACCTCCCAGTCACATATGCCAGGGCTGTAAATATGTTTCCCCTAATTGCTGTGAAGTAACCTATTTATGTACATGTGTATATCTACAATGACATGTATATTTTGTTTTGTGTGTATGTGTATATATCACAATCTGTTGTTTGTGTGTATATATATATATATATATATATATATATATATATATATATATATATATATATATAACAGTAGTATATCCTTGTGTGTGTGTGTGTGTGTGTGTATATATATATATATATATATATATATATATATATATCCGTATGAATATATATGTGTATGTACATTAATATAGATATATGTATATATACGTTTTTATCTATATATACATCTGTGTGTTCGTTAACCTATACATTTCCCGGACATGGACACTTACACATGCGTATTGGTTTTATCTCTGCTTCAACTGCATACTATTGCCTTAGTCATTCTGACACCGACAATTCAATCCGGTGAACTTGTGCTCAGTATATTGCACGTTATGCAGCGGACAGATGTCGCATGTTTTTCATGTCTGGGGTGCCGCTACTAACTGGAATGTGATACAGTGTCATTCGACCAATTACTCGTATGCGCAGCCTATTATTCCTGCTACTGTGTTTGTTTCTGTGCACATTCATATTATTACTGTTGATAGGATGTTTGTTTGTGTTACTGTGACTGTACGTCAACATACTGTTGTCTTCATGTAGTTGTGTCTTTCTGCTTTTCCCGGTTTGGGGTTGTCACAGCAGAACTCCGTTCCGCTCATGGGTGACGTATAGGTTTTACATGCCGGGCTGCCAGACCTGATGCACAATGTCCGACAATGATACGCCCATTCACGCATGTCTCCATGCAAACGACGCTCTATCTGGGAATCGCACCTACGTACTAGCTGACCTCCACGGGCCGCTCCATTCCACCCGGCGCAACATACCCTAACACTCCTGTGTCCATAATCGCATATCCATAGTTTCTCCTGCACACCCGTGTTGAGTTTCCATGCATAACAGCCATTATACACCTGATATCGCAGCCATGACACACCTTTACACATTGCCCTCTCATGAGCGTTGGGGCCCTACACACATTTTGTACCACCTCGTGTATTCACAGGCTCACCATCCATTCATATTTGCACATACGTGCCTTTCCTGGTGTTATGGATTACGAACGATTTGCTGATTACAAGTGTAGGTGGTCGCAACATGTACTACATTCCATCTGTTTACAATGTTGACGTAGCACTTCAACGATGTTATGGCCACTGGTATAGCCCTGCCTCTGGTGTGAAGAGCGGTGCTCTACTCACACTTGTGCAGCTTTATGTGACATATGCTGCGAGCACTTCATAATTCCTTACTTGCTCTGGATTTCCTTCACAACCCTTATGTTTGCTTTGCCTTTCATGCGTTCTTACATATATATATATATATATATATATATATATATCTATATATATATCTGTGTATATATATATATATATATATATATATATATATATATATATATATGTGTGTGTGTGATATATATATGTGTATATATATATATATATATATATATATGTGTGTGTGTGTGTGTGTGTGTGTGTATATATATATATATATATATATATATATATATATATATATATATATATGTGTATATATAGATAAATATGTAGATATATAATTGCATATTTCTGTTATGTCTGTGGATATTTATCTATACACACATCTATCTATCTATATATATAAAAGTTACAGCTGTACAAGACAACATACATTTGCTATACTAATAGCTGCGTACACCCAGAGGCCCACTTGCATCTACGTCTTCTGAGTTACATATGTTTACAGGCACTTCTTTGGGATTACATGTGCCTTATTCCTTATGACAGTACCACTCTGATGGAATCCGGTTAACGGACCCATGCGAACGCGGTCACCTTTACATGTATAAATGTTGGCTTTACAGCACAGAGGCATTCATTACACAATTAATATGCGCTATAGTCGTACTTGAACCGGGAATGCCTTTACGTTGGGCGGATGCTGTAATCACCACACTATTGGTGTTCTGGCTCATTTATATGTATACCCATGGTTCATAGCTACTCTGACATACGCCTCACCATTTCCCTTACACAGCAGGCATCCATTCTCCTGCTGGGAAAACTGCAGTACTACAATTAGGACATTCCCTGTTTCCTACTGCTCTGGACCCATGCTGCAAGTCTACTCACTCCAAGGATATTCATAACTCCTACACTTATAGTCCTCGCACATACTCGTGTTTGATTGTCAGGGTGTTCATGTGCTGGTCCGGGTTTAGGCTCGGCTGACTAGTGACTAGAACTGCCCTGGTGCTGTTCAAAGATCAGATGTAGCACATGGACAGAGTTAGTCCAGAGTTTAACATTCTACCTGTGTTTACAGATGCAGGTGTTTGGGCACCTGTGACCACATTATTGGGTCGTCACTACATAATTTAGGGCGGGGAGTGGTTCCACTGCATAATGCAGGTTGGGGGTTGGTTTCCACATGTTTCCCTTCCCATTTGACTATTTCATTCATTTATAGATACAATGAATATTATCCTGGACATCTGTTATAAATTCACTACAGGTATGCAATAGTCCTGTCAATAGATGTTACAGTTTGTTGGTGTACTTCTATGTACGGACCTCTCTGATACTCGGAGACTCATTTCTACAGTGACTGGGACAAGGCTATGACAACTCAGGGACAATCACAGACACTTCTACCATATTAGTACTATTAACTTGGAACGTGTTGACAGATTTGTAATACTACTAATTTTCTGCAGTTAAATGCGTCTATTACTCTTCATTGTTGTAAGCAGTCATTCTCATTCAACACCTTTCCCCCAAAGGTCACTGGCTTTGTGAGTGGTTAAGGGGCTGGCCAGTTATTGTGCGAATGCTCTGACCATTGGTATCATTGACATTGTCATATGTACAGGTTGGGATGTATTCTGGGGACTAGGGTTGCCACCTTTTCAAATGGCCAAGATTTGACATTTTCGGAACACACATCAGATTTTACAAGCCGGCACATACCCACAGTCAGTACAACGGATAGAACTTTACTTATTTGCCTACATAAAAGCCTATTGTTGTAGCGGTTTAGTTGCTTATTCTGTTTCTTGTAACATTTAGGTATTGTAAATACTGCAATAATTATTTTCTGCAACTATTACATAACATATGGGACATAATTATGTCCTACAATCCCAGAACATTTGCCATTTGTAATGTATTTTGCCCGGACACAACTCTCCAAAGAGGGACTGTCCCTCGCAAAGTGGCACAGATGGTAACCCTACTGCAGACACCAGATTGTTTGGGCCAACACACAACCACGGTCAGTGCAGGTTTAGAACATTCATTTGTTTCCTAGCTGTGAGCCTTATACCTTTGGCACTTTTGTTGTTTTCCTGTTTCTTGTACGGATTACGTTTATTCTATCCTGACGTGACCGCTTTAGGAAACTGTTACATGCAGTATGGTACATAGTTATTTCCTACGATCACAGGACATTTGGCATTGTATCATTGTTGGTCAGGTCACACCTACTCACACATTAGTTGTCCCTCACACAGTGGATCAGGGGGTATCCTGTTTACGTCAGTGCCTTCATCACCCTTATACCATGTGCCACTATGCGAATGTGTGCAATATATTCTCTCGCTTATTCGTGTCGGGACACGTGCATCACAGGCAGGTGTTTGATCCTGGGTAGTAGGTTATGCATGACCATCTAGGGCTGGACAGTCTCATGCACCACTACTGCACATTCAAACTTGTGTCCAGATATCTACAGGACTGGCTTCCATTCTATTGTTTACACAGGTTACTTATCCCATGAGGGATATCCCAAAAATTGAACAAGACCGAAACAAGACAAATACCGAACATTCTTCTGGCATTATGAAAATGTGCTGGGGGTTTTACATGCAAGGGATACATAGTTTGCAATCCTGAAACTGCCTAGGGTGACACTACCTACTACATATGCGTAGCGATCACTATGTGTAGATGTGGCTGCACCAAACCAGTATGGCTGGATTTGGTGGATTTGGTGGATGTTCAGGTATGGGAGCGGGTTGTGTGCTGTGGAGAGGATGCTGGGTAGTCCATTATGCATCCAGGTGTGTTGCATTTGATATGGCCAGTTCCATCAGGACCAATCTGTGGGTATGTGCCGGTGACATGTCTATACATTTGTATCGCACATTTTAATAGTCATATGTTTGTGGGATTGTGTTCTACAGTATGGCCTGTCTGGTTCTATTGCAGATGTTTATTCATGTTTTTGTGTATCTTTCAGCTGCATCCGCTACTCCCTCATACACCTCCGGTTCACCTATTCTGCATATGACACAGCATCACCTTGGAGGATTGTACCATTACCCATCCCCCACACACACATATTCCTGACACTCCATACATCACTGCTTTGGTTGCTGGCCCATGACACGGCCAGAGTAACACATTGCATACGCTACATATGTCAGGTACCTGTATGGTTGTGTGGACTACCCTGCCATGTTTGCTTTCCACATGCTATACCTCATGCACATAGGTACACACCCATACTTAACTTTCATCACATGGTTGGTATACCCGGGTAATACTCGTTCAACTGTGACACATCCTGACAAGTTTGGCTTGTACCGCTGATGTGCGGATTTTGGCAGTCTGTTCTAATCATTGGTAGTATGCCACCTTTTCCTATGTCCAGGATGGGATATATTCTGGGCACATATCCAAATGTCCTGGACAACATGTACCCACAGTCAACAGTATGGATAATACTGTTCCTTTCAGCCTACATGTTGCCTTATTGTTGTAGCAGTTTATATGCTCCTTCTGTTTCGTTTACATGCTTATTCTATTTCCTGTCACATTTGGTATGTAAAATACGGACATACCTTTTGTATGTGACTATTACATGCCTTGTGGGATATGATTCGGTCATACGGTCGCTAGATATGTACATTTATCGTGCATTTTGTTATGGACACATCTGCCCAGCTGTGTACCCACCCTCACACTATGGGTCAGCTGGTGACCCTAACCATTGGGCTGGACGTACCTATTGGCGGCGTGCTAACATATGATACTTTTCACTTCCACTTGGTATAGCTATCTACACTGCGTTGGACTACGGGCACACGGTTTTCCATGTCACTTGTTCACGGGATAGGGACCTGTTATTCCCTACCGTGCATTTGTGTTTGCTTCTTCATTTTGTGTTCGCAGGAACTATCTTACATGCTTTGCATATGTTTCACTATCCACGGACACTGACAGATGTGATTACTATCTTGCAAGTTGTTATATGCAAGCATTTTAGGTTGCAGTTCGACAGCTGGCATTTCCACGCCTCCGTGCAGCACTTCGACATGCCCTATGCACTCACACTCCTTTCCTATGCATGTGGCTGTGGTGGCGGCGCGCCTTCATTAATATGCATTTGGCGCTACTGCGCCATCTTCACGCTGCACTGTCGGCGCAAGCCTACCGCCGGCCTTGCGCCGAGCTTCATGAATCCCGGGAACTATTTAATTCATTTACCATTTCTTCTCTGTCAAGGATATTTGGGTTTAGAGACCAGGTCAGGAAGTTACCAGCTTTTGGAAGATTATTAAAAAGGATGCTTTTTAGGGTCATTTTGGAATGGTCAGAAAAAAAATCTAGGGCTAGCTGAATATATTGTTTCTTCATTTAATAGGGAAGTTGAGATCAGGAAAGAGTCAATCTTAGACCATGATTTGTAATATGGGGGATAGTATGTGTATTTATCACTATAGTTAGAATAATCCTTTGCATAATATGGATCAGATAGGTTAAAGTCTATCATCAGGTTTTCTGAAGCTTGTGTTGCTTGAGCAATGTGTGATTTATTCCTGCTAGTTTTGTCCTTTAAAGAGTCAGTGACAGTATTCCAGTCACCCCCATTACATAGTCATGATCAAGAAATTTTAATAATAGGTTGTAAATTTGTACAATGAATTCATGTTGGTTTGCGCAAGGTCCATATATATATATATATATATATATATATATATATATATATATATATATATATATATATATATATATATTCAGGAAGATTGTAGGTCTAAAGGATATAGAATTTACACATCTACAATAACGCCATCTTCCAAGGTTGCCAGAACCAAAATCGAGCATAGAATCATTAAAAGTGTTTTTTGCAAGGATGGCTACTCCTTTTGAATTAGTCTTACTGCCAGAAGCAATAATTGAGATTAGCCAAATCTTTTCTCTATCTTTATTCCAATCCTCATTTAGTAAGTGTGTTTCATGAAGAAAGGTAACATTTGCATGCGATTTGAAGAGTAGATGTAAAAAAAAAATATTTTTCTTCTTATCTTTAAGACCTTTAACTTTCCATAAATCTACCTTCCACATTGTCTAAAGATAGATATATTCCACATAGCTGTAACTGTGAACTTTGGAGGTCCCTCTCTCATAACATATCTGTATGGGTCTATATTAAATCAGCGAACGCTGATTCATCGACCCCAGTTCACCGAATGCTAACAATCCTGAACACTCGGAACAGCGATTTTTTCCCAGGGAAACAAAATCGCTGTTCCACAAAAAAAAAGAAAAAAAAAATGAAAATCCCCCACACTCCCTACTAAAACATACCAACTCTGAGATCGCACCACAGTGGAGGAAACAGCAAACTCCCAAAACCAGCCCAGCGATTTTTTTTACCTGAGAAAAAAATCTCTGTTCCGGGTGTTTGGGATTGTCAGCATTCACTCAAATAGGTTTGATTAATCAGTATTCGCTTTTTTAAGTGTTCGCTGATTCAATATAGACTTTATCCATATATATCAAAGTGGAATTTCAAAATTTTTGGATTTAATATGGTACCAAAGTCTCCCAGAACTACTACTGCGCCTAACCACAAACCTACTAAAACTGAAAGATAATTTAAGAGAATAACTAGTATTTCAGATAACTTTTAAAAACTTAATTTGGAAATAGTATAACAATATTCAAAATACCATAATATTACATTCAGAAGTAACAATATATATATATACATAGTCAACTAAACTCAGATGTGGAGTACCACTCAGTCAAAACACTTTACAATTACGCTTCATTTGACATATTTGTTTTATATATTCTTCATATCTCAGAAAGTAATTCCTTTAAACTTGTGACAGTCCTGTATATTTACTGCCTAGAAAGGAAGTAGTTACAAAATGATATCACATAAACCTTTAACCTTATTGTAGCAGATAAATTAAATAAATCACCTTTCAGTTAACCATGTTTGTGAGATTGAAAACATTTGCATTACGAATAAATAGTATCTCTATAGAATTTTTAATTTGGCTCAGTTGACACAAACTTCTCAACTGAATTAGATTTGTTTTCTAATTAATCAAGAATTGATAAGGTCAGGTCACCAGACTAGCTCTTCTTATAATATAAATGGGGGTCATGGGGAAATATACAGCATGGGGGACTGCATGATAATTAATTTATCCCCATTGGTTTATGCTTGGTAAATTTTCAGATTTAACAATAAAACTTAATGTTTTGTTTTCTAGTTTGCTTTACGAATACTATGTTATATGGAACAACATCACTATATTATAAAGGGACTCTGTATGAGTTTGTTAGACAATGCAAAAAGTAACTATTCAAATATCAGTGATGATGACTGGGAATTGAGCACAGAATCCTAAAGTCACCAACTTGGTCAGACATACAGAGTTTCACATATGCATACCCTATAGCTGGTTTTGTTATTATTTTGAATAATCAGCAGAATAAAGTGATTGACATAGCATCTTCGGCGTGTGTGTGTGTGTGTGTGTGTGTGTGTGTGTGTGTGTGTGTGTGTGTGCGCGCGCGTGCAAGTGCATGTGTTTGATTTTGCGTGTATGACTGGTGAAAAAATAATCAAGTGTGCATGCATAACATAAAATTAAGAGGCTTTTTAAGAGACAAAAGGAGTGGCAATCTAAAGGAAAGCCCTAGCTCCAAGAGATTTCCTTGGTTCCCAAGTCTATGGACTGGAGGAAGTAAAGAAAATGGGAGGAATAATCCTGCATTGCAGCAGTGATCTTTTACTCAAATTGCTATATTTGCATAGAATGTATGTGTTCATGTTTTTATCTTACAATTCTTGTAAGTACAGTGTTGCCGTTTTCCCTTAGTTTTTAGAAACCATATTAAAGCAGCAACGTGCCCAAAAGCTCAAGGTGGATGGGCTTACCTGCTCTGTGAGACTACATTAACAAAACTTGCCAGTAACTCAGACTACATTTATAATTTACAACATTGTGATGTTGTGGTGAGGTATACATAGAATAGGTATTGGCTGCTTCCTAAAAAAAAAATGTTTAGCCCGAGAAATTTCTGAGAATAACCCTGGGTGAACCATACAGAGATTCTACTTTTATTTATTAAGAATGAAGTGCTTAGTCTTGTGTATATCCCGGAATTACACCTATAAGAGGCAGGTGTAACACAAAATATATCAAATATTAAATACTTGTTTTACTACCCCAAAATGTTATTCCATTCCTACTGTTCTTTTATCTGCTTGGCTACTTGACAGGTGTTACCCTCAGGCACACAAATGGAATACAGATTGACATCATTCTTCCCTCTCCATTGTATCATTACAGAGCCAGAAAAACAATCTTTTACCTTAAAAGCATATACAAGCTCCCTTTGAATGTAACCTGGTTGATTATTTGGTAAAATATAACCATATTTGAGAAGTATGGCAAATAATAATTGCCCTATAATATAAAAAAATCTTTTGAAGTCCGTCCATTGGTTGCTGTCAGTTTTGACATTTACTTTAGTTTTATTAGTTCGAGACACTAAATAAAATACTTGCCAGAAATGTGTTAAGAGCTGAAAAGTGGTCCAGAGTTCTTTATTCTTCATATAATCTCCCCGCTAGCAGTTTGAAAGAAGAAGTTGATTGTTCTTAAATCCATTGCTAAAATCCATTGCTTCGGTCCTGCGTGAAGTGGTAGTTGCACTGAGATAGCTGTGTCTGCATAAAAGGGGTTACAGGCTACAGGATGAGATAGGACCAAAAAAACAACACTGTACATTCACGAGGGTTGCCGAAATAAATGTGACAATCCTTCTCTTAGAATGTTGTGACGGAGCTCGCAGCCTGCAAAATGGTTTCGTAAGATGGCAATTTAGACCACATTGATGATGTCTGCAGTGATAGAAAGAGACTGAGCCAACTGATACGACTTTATGGCCCATTTAACCCACGATCTTGGAATTCCATGTCAGTTAAGGTTAACTTTCAACTAGGTGAGCTACATTTTATTTGCTTAATTTTTTACAGTTCTCACCTTTTCAAAGACTCATGGATTCTCCAAAAGCTTTAAGGAAGGTATTTTTAGCTTCTGCTGGTGTTTTCATTATAAATTTCTGATTGTTTTTCATGAAGGCTAGGGTATTAGGATATTTCATTTGAAATTTTATTTTTTTATCAATGAGAAAAGCACAGAATGGTGCTAGCCATTGTCTTGCTTGTTTGATTTGTAAAGGAAAGTCTTGCACAATGGTCATTTAGTGGCCGTTCCAGTTTAGTGAACGTTTTTGCTTTGCTGCCTGGAATATTTCTTGCACATGTTGGTAGTTTAATAATTTAACATATACCTGTCAATGACAGGTGGGATTTTGTGCTCTTTGGAGGGCTCTGTGTGCTCTTTCAATTATATCTTTACTGGTTTGTTATCCAGCAAGGAGCTAAAAATCTTCATGAATGTGTCCTGATGTACTTGGTCGACTGTTTCCGGTATTCCTCTTATGAGGATATTACTTCTTCTACGCCGAGCTTCTAGATCTGTAAGTTTTTGTTGCATATCCTCTAAGACAGTGTCTTTCTTTTTTAGTTGTTTTTGGAGTTCCTCAATTTTCCTTTCGTTAGCTGTTGATTTAGCTTCAGCTTGGTCTAAACGTAAAACAATTTGTTCCAGTAAGTTTCCAAAGTTTGACAGCTGATCTTAAAAGTTTGGAATAGCAGTCTGTATAGGCATTTGCGCAGATTTTAGGTCATGAATTGCATAGGCCCCTTCAGATTTAGCTTTAGTTTTGGGTTTACTTAGTTCTTGTTGTTTCAATATTTGCTGTCTTTTTGATAAGGTTTCTTTTTCAGGTGACACTATCTGTGATAGTTTGCTTTTGGTTGTTTGTATGCCTATTTGTTCCATGTCATTTGGCATGCTTAGATTTAAGTTATATAAGATTTTTATCAGTTGCTGCCTTTGCTACTAGTAAGGTTAGGCCCCAAAATACCATGTGGTATTGCGGAATAAATAACCAGGGAAAATAAATACTGCATTTGCAGAAAAAAATCTAAGGTATTTCCACAGTGATATATCCAAGTGGTTTGTTTATTTGATCCAGAACCCCAATATGATGAGATTACAGCACAATGTTTGCTGATTACAAAGAACTGAATATTGAGTTGAGGAGCTGTAAGGAGAGAGTGCTCACAGGCTATCCACCATCTTGGAATCCCTATATAAAGTATTCTCTGTTTTTGGAAAAAGCAATTTCAAATTCAGAGATCTAGTGGACATTTTAAGTTAAGTGGAACTATCTTCCAATTTGCTACAAGATGCAGGGATAAAAGACATGTCTTTGTTCAGTCATTTCTGCTCAGTTTCACTCAGTTCATAGCATGAAATATTATGTACAATATCAAGTTCTTAATGCCTCACCTGCTCTTGTTAACTGATTGACTCTGTGTTCCTAGGGTGTGCTGATTGTAGGGTTTTCTGTTAAGAAAATGTATAACTGCAATGTGCAAGCTTAAATGCATTTAGGGTTAAAAAGAAATTAATATGTTTATTCTGCTTATTCTGTGTGAAATATGTGCAGCTGCGGGAGACCTTGATAGGAGAACAATTGATGCCTGAAAGTCTACCATAGTCAGCAGAATGTGTATTGAAACCAGGGTTGTATCTTGACCCTAAGCAAATGTATCATATCAAGAACCAGACAGCTGAAGGAGTGTGAGAAACAAGGGAGGGCTGAAATAAGCCCAAGGCCAGGTTGTTTTTCTCAAACATGTTTTTGCAAGACAGCAATTTTCTGACCATGTCAGCAGTAAATCTAACAATATCTTCTTGTGTACATGCAGAGAACTGTATAAGAACAGCATGCTGAACTATGGAAAATCAGACAAACCTTGTACTTACATGCTTTGTCTCCTTGCTGCAAGTAATAAAGGGTGCCTTACTTGAACCTTATGTGCATTGATCTTTGTGTTTTCCTTTACAGATTGGTCCTTCGAGCCGGAAACCCTCACTTCACCTTGGATCAGACGGCCAGGTGGCTGAAACCGTATGGGGAAGAAACCAAATCGGTTCTTCTTGTGTGAAAAGTCCTCCGACTGAATTGTCGTCAAAAGAGGCCAGCCACTTTCTGATCTGCAACTGAAGGACGGGTTTTCCGTGAATCAGCGATCAATCATGTGGGCTCAGGTAAGGTGAATCTACTTTTTCTGTTTCAAGATCAGGAACTGGATATGTATTGTTTCTGTCAGATTGTGTTTTCTTACAGTCAGGGATAGAAAAGGTACAATCTTGTCATAGATCAGGTGAGACAGATCAGTAGGCTGTAGACAGTCATTCTGAAGAGACTTTAACAAAATCCGTGGTACACGTAACAATCTGAAGGCATCAGGTAATATTTTTCTGAACAGTCTACGTAGCAAACAAAATAGGGAAAAATGGGTAATAATTGTGCAAAGACACCCGAAAACCCACCATTAACGGAAGATGCAAAATACATGCAGTCACAGCACACAGACAATATTAGATATTTTTCAAAATGGGTTATTAAGTATGAATTTGACGGAAAATTAGAAAAATCCTCACTTATCAAACTTATCAAGCAACTTAAAACTGATTCTAAGTGTCAAGTTAAAAAACGACAGTTAGGAATTCCCCAGGCACACAGGTGGGTGGAGGAAGCAAACCGCAGAGACCAAAAGAACAAAGACTCAAAGACAATGTTTTTAGATAAGGAAAACAACAACCTGGTAGTGGCATTGGCACCTCCGCCTCCCCCTTCTTTACCAGAGTATGAAGCAAGTGGACAGGTTGACCCACCCCTATTATATCCTATGCTCACTAGAGATAGGGACATTATAAAATTGAAACTAGCTAAAGTTAGAGATCCCATCGAAACTAGGTCCCAAACAAAGGCAAATAATCAAGAAGAAGGCTCTGAATTATGGCAGGTAGTTAGGGATACACGACCTGTAGAAGAAGAAATATGCCCACTTATAGAAGTTCCAAACCCTCAGGCAGGTCAGGAAGATCAGACTCCAACTATCTTAGTGTATAGACCCTGGACTCTGGAAGATATCCGGAAAGTCACAGAAGGGATTCCCCATCCGAAACTTAATTTCAGAAAATTTTCGGAAGATTTACAAGGAATGAAGCTAAGTTATAACTTAAATGGGGAAGAGATAGAAAAAGTAGTTTGACAGATTGTAGGACCGGATTAGTACATGATTTGTGGCAACTGGAATCCTCGTGATGCTGCACAAAAACCTCTTCCACACAGCAGCGCAGAATTAGACACTAGAGTGAAGGGACTTACAGACCGCATCTCTGAGAAATGGAAACCTAGGACAGACTGGACTTGCATTAATCAATGCGTCCAACAGGAGGGTGAATCAGTTGACCAATACTTTGCGAGACTGTTAGAATGTTTTAACAACCACTGTGGAATGGAGGTTCCCAAAGATCAAAAACAAGATTCCCCATCCTGTCTGGTGGAACCCAGCCATAAACAAACTATACAATAGAAGGAGGAAGCTACTACATGATAGAGCAAAATCCCAAAAGGGAAGGCATCTCTGATCAGTATTAGCAAAAAACTACGGGCACTCATAAAATCGTCTAAGGCCAGCTTCGAGAGAAAAATTGCACAGGACACTAAGGATAATCACAAGGCTTTCTTTAGTTATGTTAGGAACCTGGGTGGGAATTCCCAGATATGCACAGAATTAGTCCAAAATGACAACAAATACACCAAACCCACAGACATTGCCAACATCCTAGCTGACAGGTACAGTGCAAACTTCTCCTCCCCCTCCCCACCAAAAGGGCAAATATCTATCCCAGCAGAGTGCTGCCCCCCTGACATCTCAGATGCTCAGGTAAGAGCTGCTCTCTCTAAAGCAAAAAACACAGCATCAATGGGACCAGACGGTGTCCCGGGCTGCATCCTACATGAACTCCAAGAAGAGCTAAACCCAAACATAAAACTAATGTTCAATCTCAGCCTTACTACAGGATATGTACCCAAAGAGTGGTGTACAACAACAGTGGTCCCTCTCCACAAAGGTGGTGCCTCAATGGATCCTGGAAACTATCGCCCCATAAGCCTGACTAGGTTGGTCTGCAAAGCTATGGAAAGGGTCATCATGGACCTCATAAATAAATATATTGGGGATCTACAGACACTGGATCCTACCCAGTTCGGCTTTGTTAAGGGCAGATCCTGCCTCTTAAACCTGGTCAATTTCTTTGAAACAGTCACCAAGGCCATTGACGAGGGGAAGGTGGTCCACACAGCCTACCTGGACCTCACAAAAGCCTTCGATACAATACCCCACTCGGGCATTATAGATAAGCTCACCAGCTTAAATATAATCCCCTATGTCACTAGATGGGTTGCAAACTGGCTCAAGGACAGAACCCACATGGTTAGAATTGCTGGAGCCATGTCAGACTCCAAACCAGTTACAAGTGGCATCCCACAAGGCTCAGTCCTGGGACCTCTCTTGTTCGGTATATATTTCTCGGAGGTACAGGCCAACATGTTAGGACTGTGGCTGACCAAGTTCGCAGATGACTGCAAACTAGGTGCCATAATCGACTCTCCAGCTGACACAAGCATCCTACAAAAGGGCCTCATAGAAACAGACAACTGGTGCCAGAGCCATGGCCTCAAGCTAAACGCCAAAAAGTGTATAGTCATCCCAGGGCAAAAACAAAGTGCCCACAAATTACCACATAGGTGGTAATCCATTAAGTATGGAAGAAATAATTATGGACCTGGTGACCCAAGTTGATAGCTATCTCTCATTTGAAATCACGTGGCCAAAGTGGTTAGAAAAACATTTTATATAGCCCACCTAATCATGAAGGGATTCACATCTAGATCAGGGGAGGTCATCATGCCTCTTTACTCATCCCTTATCAGGCCCATAATTGAGTACAATGCCCCTTTTGGGATGTACCTTACCAGACACCTGCAGCAACTGGAAAGAACCCAAAAGTATCTCACCAAGAGGATCAAAGGGCTCAAACAGTTGCCATATGCTGCCCGGTTAAAGAAACTCCAGCTCTACACAGTGGCATACTGTCTGCTCAGAGGCGATCTGTGCCTGATGTATAAAGCCATGTCCAACCCGGAATTAATGGACATGCTGCACCTCAGAAAATCCAAATCCCATCGAGCTACGTGCTAGAGAGACTTGAACCGCAGCACTGAAATAAATAGGACATGCTGGAGGGACAGATTCATAACCCAGAGGCTCCCTTCACTCTGGAATAAAATCCCAGTCCAGATTAGTCAGAGTCCCTCATTGACTCTCTTCAAGAGGAATCTTGATGAGTGGATGGGAGATCATAGGTTTACCCCGGGTATCAATTCTGTGTCACTGTTAGACAGAGGCACAGTATACTAACCTCGAAAAAGGGCATAGCAAAATTCATTTAAATGGGAGGCGAAAGCCAAACATATTCTGGCTATGCTTATAAATGCCCTAGGGCAGATAGCCTAGTATGAACCTATGAACCTATGAACAGCAGTTAAAGAATGCATTTCTAAACGGTAGTAGTACACCTATAAGCAGTTTCATTACAAAACACATGGTTGACCATCGAACGAGTAGATTACATTCACTACTCGAATATGCTAGACATGCTGAAAGGCATTTTAATAGCAAAAAGAAGAAGGCTCAGATATTTTCCATAGAAGATGGAGCAGAAGTTTATGTAGTGCACCACGGGAAAAAGGGCAGGAAAAATACACAGGGAGGTAGGCAATCTGATCAGCGATCAGAAGACTTTGAAGGTTGCAAGAAAAGGGGAGAATGTTTCAAATGTGGTAAAAAAGGACATTTAGCAAGGGATTGCAGGAAAAATAAGAAGGCAACAATGGAAGGTAAAGAAGGTGAGGACTGACTATATGATAGTCAGGAATCACAAGAAGAGACCAGTAGAGAAAGGACAAATGAGGATGTGAAAAGGGAAGTAGAGGAAGTACAGGAAATTAATGATGGTTCAGGAGAAGATGAAGTACTAGATTTCGCTTTATTGAGCCTGGAGCGCTATTTAGCAGATACAAAACTGGAAGTTACACTTTTAGTGGAAGGCAGTGAGGTTAAATTTTTGTGTGATTCAGGGGCATCACGGACCCTGATACACCACTCCAAATTACCAGACAATTCAGAGTCACCTGATTACATATTGGTCAAAGCAGCGAATGGGCAGCTATACCGGGAGCCCCTCTCCCGCAATATCACCATAACAGATCCTGTTTCAGGATTAACACAGAGAAGCAAGATTGTAGTTTCTGTGAAATGCCCAGTATATCTCTTGGGCAGGGATCTTATGCAGTTATTTGGCATAGCGGTGATTCCAACTATGCAGGGCATGGAAGCACAGCGATGAACCAACACCTTTATGGTTCAATCGGGGGGGTGAAATGTTTTATTGGTACAGTCAGGACCTGGTTGCAACTGGTCCAGGGACTGTGACCAAAGAACTGATGAACGTAGCCATCAGCAAGTTTTCCTTCCTGGACATTGATAAACAGCACCTGCTGCATTGCACCCTGTATTTTTGTAACACACCAGGGCCTGATAATGAGTATGAAAAAGAATTATTTAAGCATCGTACAAACAGATTGATACTGAGAAACTTATACTGGGATGCAGAAGGGAATAGTGTAGCCAGCTGCTCGCTGCCCCAGGAATTTTTGACACTTTATAAGTCCATTCGACTACCACATGTAAGCCTGACCAAGAATAAAAACATAAGGTGGGCAGACCTAGGGGAGAAAGTTACAAGATGGGAAAAACAAACAGAACTAGAGATGTCAGGACAGGGAATACAAGTGCAAAAATTGAATTGGGTGACTCAAGCTAACCCAGCTGTACATCTGCAGTCTCACAGAGACAGCTGATGGATACTCCGGTTGACGGAAGAAGAAAATGCCTTACGAGATATACCAGAGACCCTCTGGTCAGCAGGAAAATCAGATGTAGGACTTATCCGTACTGCAGGTCCAGTTAGTATTACACCAAAATCAGTGTACCACAAAAGAGACAGTATCCCTTAAGAAAGGATGCAGAGGCAGGAATAAAACCTATCATAGCAGCATTACTTAAGGGAGGGGTGCTAGTAGAATCCCCTGATTCTCCGTGTAATACACCTTTATTTCCAGTTAAAAAAGCCAATGGAGAATGGTGTATGGTTCAGGATTTGCAAGCTGTAAATGACGCAGTAATACCAAGGGCACCTATAGTGCCGGATCCACACACCTTGTTGAATGACTTAAAACCTCAACAAGAATATTTCTCTGTGGTAGACATTAGTAATGCATTCTTTTCAATACCAATACACCCAGACAGCCAGTATTGGTTTGCATTCACGTTTCAGGGAAAAAGATACACATATACGCGATTACCACTGGGATATTGTGAGAGCCCTACTATATTTTCACAAGAAATGTCAAGTAACCTGGCAGGATTTAACCCACCAAAGGGTAGTCAGGTCATACTTTATGTCGATGACATTCTATTAGCAGCCCCCACCTTGCAGGATTGCAGGGAAGATACAATAGCACTTCTACAATTTCTAGCTGCTGAGGGATACAAAGTGAATAAGAACAAACTGCAACTTTGGAAAAACAGGTAAAGTACTTGGGATATGTAATATCCAAGGGAGGTAAACTTTAGATGAGGACAGAAAGGTGGCAATTTTGCAGGCACTGAAGCCTACCACCAAGAAGGAAATGATGTCCTTCTTGGGGACGACTAATTTTTGTCGAAGCTGGATTCCAAACTATGCCTTGGAATCTGCACCTTTAACTGACCTTATTTACAAGACACCTATGGCAGCACAGAACTTGTTACAATAGACAACGGAGGCAGAATCTGCTTTCTGTAAGCTGAAACAGTTAATAGCCTCCTCTCTAGTTCTGGGTTTGCCTAATTACCATAAGCATTTTTCCAGACTATAGATTGCAAGCAGGGTTATATGACATCAGTACTAACACAACAACATGGGGATAAGCAACGTCCCATTGCTTACTATTCATCACAATTAGACCCAGTGCCACGATCTTTGCCTCACTGTCTGCAGGCAGTAGTCGCGGCAGCAATGGCAGTGCAGGCTTCGGCTTCAGTAGTCTTGTTTCATCCACTCACTCTAAGGGTACCTCATGCAGTTGCGATTATTTTATTACAAGAAAAAGTAGCATACCTCTCTTCTGCTAGGCATCTTTCCTGCATGACCATATTGTTGAGCCAACCTCATATGACAATTGAACGATGTATGACCTTAAACCCTTCTACCCTGCTCCCAACTCCTGCAGACAGCACACCACATCGCTGCCTGCAAATAATCGAGCAGAAGACATTACCTAGGAAAGACCTCACGGATGTCCCCTTGGATAATGCAAAGGTGACATACTATGTAGATGGCTCATGCAAAAGGGGCCCTGCAGGACAGAACCTAGTAGGATATGCAGTAGCCTCTGATACTGAAGTTTTAGAAGCAAAATCTTTATCGCATCATTTATCTGCGCAGGCAGCAGAATTGATTGCTCTGACCCGAGCATGTACCTTAGCGAAGGATAAATGTGTAAACATCTTCACTGATAGCCAATACACTTTTTCCACTGTACGTGTGTTTACACAACAGTGGAAAAACCGAGGAATGATAACATCTGCTGGCAAACCTATAAATCATGCACATCTTATTCTAGATCTTTTAGAATCTATTCAATTGCCTCGAAGGGTAGCTATTTGCAAATGTACAGCTCATACTAAACAACAGGACATAATTTCAAAAGGTAATGCGAGAGCTGATGCAGCTGCAAAACAGGCAGCTACAGAGGTATTCCTTCTAGATAAGGAATTACAACCCTCTGAAACCTTGAATTTAGATATGTTAAAAACAATGCAGACACTCACTACGCAAGCAGAAATACAGCGATGGATGAAACAAGGAGCAATCCTCAATAAAGGGCTGTACATCTCTAAGGAGGGAAAACCAATACTACCCTCTAACCTGTTCCGCTATGCGGCATTGTTGAGCCATGGGCAGTGCCATGTCTCAACAGGGGGGATGGTACAGCTGGTGAACCAGGTTTTCACAACGTACGCATTAACAAACTATTCTAAAAAATGTTGTTTAATGTGTCAGATCTGTAACAAACACCATGCACAGGGGGCAATAAAGCCTAAGCAAGGGAGTTTTCCCACACCACCATATCCGTTTCACACTATCTGTATGGATTTTATAGAACTAAACAAATTTGAAAACAAGAAGTACTGCCTTGTCATTATAGATATGTTCTCCAGGTGGGTGGAAGCTTTTCCAACCAAAATTCCAGATGCAGCTACAGTAGCAAAGGTACTTGTTAAGGGCATTATTCCTAGGTTCGGTATTCCGGAAAGAATCTATAGTGACAACGGTACGCACTTTGTAAATCAAACCATACAGCAGCTGAGTAAGTTTTTTGGTATTTCTCTTAAAAATCATTGTGCATATCATCCGCAGTCTGCAGGGCTGGTTGAAAGGCATAATGGCATACTAAAAAGCAAACTAAGGAAATTGATAGCTGAAACAGGGAAAACCTGGCTGTACTGTTTACCTCTGGCACTGTTGAGCATGAGAACTGTCCCTACAGCAAAAGGCCTGACTCCCTTTGAAAAGCTGTATGGAAGGCCTTATTACACACCCCAGTGGAAACCTCTCATGTCATCAGACCAGGAAGCTGATTTTACACTAGCTGAATATATGAAAAAGTTGTTGAGTTCTAAACATCTGTTGCAGTTTAATTCTGTTTCAGGACAGAAGCAAGCCGAAACATCGGAAGTGACAGTGACGCCAGGAGACTGGGTGTGGATTAAAATTGTGAAGCGAAAGAACTGGGTATCACCAAAGTGGGAAGGTCCCTACCAGGTGCTTCTTTCAACACCTACTGCAGTCAAGATAGCAGAACGGGCTTCGTGTATACACCTGATGCACTGCAAGTTGATGAGAAACTTCAAACTGGACAAAGACTTTACCTCTCCATCGGGACCCTAAGCACAAAAGTCTGGCTACAAAGGGGGGTCAGATCAATAGGAACTGATCCGTCTCAAACCCAGTGAAGCAATCATCAGTGCTAAGGTCCTATAGGGCAGAGAGTAAGATCACGTGTCCAAGTAAAATGACTGAATCAAGAAAATATCTTTTTGGAAGAACCGGAGAAGACAGAGACAATACGGAACAGCCATTTCCACAGAAATATTGCATGACCATCCTACTGCTCATCATGGTAACAATAATCTTTTTGTTATGGCCATTTCTCTTCTCTGTTACGCAAGTAGAATTTAGTAAGCATGAGTGGCACCTGAATTTCAATACTTACCAGGCAATCAAATACGTGTATGCTGAAACCTTCAATGTTTTGAATTGCTGGGTCTGCACAGTTCTACCAACAGCATATGGGGGATTACTGCTAACTTCAGTTCCCCTAGGGGCTAATAAGACCTGGGAAAACCTAATTCATGACACATCGAATGTCACATCAGAAGATAAGGTAGCATTACACTTGTCTATTCGTCAAAAGGGAACTGTGTGTTTTCATAAGAATGATACAGTCAGGGTAGGATGGAGCCATTGCAATGCAACAGTTCCCTATAGATGCTACACTAAACCTAATAACACTGGATCTTATTGCAACACAAACTATGATTCATTTTTTGAATTGATGCATAGAACAATCAAGGAAGTAAAACGTGATTCTGTTCTCTACAAACAACTGTCCATAATTGACAAAAAAATGTTTCATGCAGGACAAGGGTATGTTTATAGTAAAGTTACCACTAAAGTAGAAAATTGTTACTTTATATGCGGAAGAAAAGCATATAAATGGCTACCTGAAAACTAGTCCGGTAGCTGTTTTTTGGGATACCTGGTTCCGGCCATACGACACACGGCAGTCTTACCTCAAGGGAAAATTCGGAATGTCTGAGAAATCAAGAAGCCTGCTAATCCAGTGGGACAAATCGATGCACCCCGGAAATACCATCATGATTTAGGCCATGGGAATAGCAAAGGACTATCGCACATGGATCTGGGTGATGACATCATATCGTGGGCAGGCATAATACCAGCATATGGAGCAACAAAATCGATCTGGGAGCTGAGAAAACTATCTAAACTTCTTGAAATAATGAGTAATGCAACCTTTTCTGCCCTAGAATTGGTAACCGATGAACTAACTGCCATGAGAACAGTAGTACTTCAAAATCACATGGCTCTTGACTTCACCGTAGCGGCGAAAGGAGGTACGTGCACTTTAATCCAGGAGGAGTGCTGTTCGTTTATTCCTGACAACAAACACGAGATAGACAGCCATCTTGAAGTAATTCAGCAGGTGTCAGCCATGACCAAACCAGGACCAAATCCATTGACGGACTTTTTCCAGAAATGGTTCAGGGGTTGGGGCAGCATCCTGATGAACATTCTGATTGCCATATGTGTAGGGGTAGCCTTACTGATGGTGTGTGGATGCTGCTGCTTCCCCTGTTTGAAAGGACTAGTTAAGAATATCATAGACGCTTCAGTTTCAGAAACTTTGTATCAGAATGTTGAATTCGAAGAATTGCTCAAAACTAAAAAAATGCTTTCACAGGCTTAAACTGAATGACTCTCTAACTGCAAATCCTAAGTAGGAAATGGTTATGGGAAGAAAAACTGTTTATGCTTGTTTTGAAGGTAGAATAAAGTATTAAAAGGGGGGAAATGTTAAGAAAATGTATAACTGCAATGTGCAAGCTTAAATGCATTTAGGGTTAAAAAGAAATTAATATGTTTATTCTGCTTATTCTGTGTGAAATATGTGCAGCTGCAGGAGACCTTGAAAAGAGAACAATTGACGCTTGAAAGTCTACCATAGTCAGCAGAATGTGTATTGAAGCCAGGGTTGTATCTTGACCCTAGGCAAATGTATCATATCAAGAACTGGACAGCTGAAGGAGTGTGAGAAACAAGGGAGGGCTGAAATAAGGCCAAGGCTAGGTCATTTTTCTCAAACATGTTTTTGCAAGACAGCAATTTTCTGACCATGTCAGCAGTAAATCTAACAATATCTTCTTGTATACATGCAGAAAACTGTATAAGAACAGCATGCTGAACTATGGAAAATCAGACAAACCTTGTACTTACATGCTTTGTCTCCTTGCTGCAAGTAATAAAGGATGCCTTACTTGAACCTTACATGCATTGATCTTTGTGTTTTCCTTTACATTTTCATTTTCCTTGTGTCTTGTTTTTAGCTGCCTCATATCAATAGAAGTAGTTTCAGTGGTCATATATCAGGCTTCATGGTGTTCAAAGTAAATGGCTGTGGTAGATTTGTAAATTCAGCAGGTTTAACTGAAGACTTTTGCTGTAGTGTGGAGACTTGGCATGCCACCTTGTTTTCTTTCACTTTCTGTTTACCTTGCAGTGTTAAATGATGCTGCATCAGTCTGTTTTAAAAGAGTTTATTGCTCTATATTCAGTACATTCCTATCATCCCTTGCTCATTGAAGCGCATCTCCACGTTTGAAGTTGGATGTATCCATTTGCAGCTTCTTTCTTTTAACTGCTATGATACTCATATTGAGACAAAGAATTAAACACAATTTTGTGTTTTACTTTATGCTCAGACTTTAAGTTTGATGCTATAATATGAGGGTATGGTTCATTAATATTAGTTAACAATTCAACTTCTAGTGGTTTGAAAAACTCGTTCATCAACTTCATATATCTAACGCTTAGTCTTGAGTTCACATCTTGCCAGTGTCTTAAATGTTAAGTATTCTCAAGCCCGTATTATACCTTGTTCTATGTAAGCATAAAAACGTAACCTTTGCCACTACACACATTTGAGTTCATACGTATTATTTTCTAATTTGGGAATCAGTTTGGATATTGCAGATTGAGGCATGACATCGGTATGTTCTTCTTGATCTTCATTTATAACACATTCTTGTTCAACCCATCCTGCTCTATAGGCAAATACCAGCAACATTAGTAACTTCCATGTCTTGTGAGATTAATCCCAAAAACTGCACAGATAAAACCAGTGTAGCTTGTTGAGCCAGTTTGGTCATTTGTTCTTGATTCTACTATTTTGCTGACTCAGATCACCACTCATTTGAGCTGCCCGTTGTTTTTTTTTTTTTTTTGTTATTGATTCACATTATGGCCAGTCTATACATGTTACAGAATAGCTTGGGTATAGACTTGCAGGCATCATTATTTTAAGATAACAGTCTTTATTTCAATCATAAAACAAACATTTAACATTCAGAGTGATTCTTATTCATTGTGCTCCTTTCCTGAGACACTGTCCTGCTTTTAACAATATGTTCCACGAGTTATTCCTCTTCATGTTGACAAAACCTCTCTTTACAGGTGCTAATGCTTACAATAGTTGGACCATCGTAGGTAGCAGTCTTCCTTTTTAAGCCAGTAAGACTTCATACTTACAGCAATCATTTTATTATATTTGATTTTTTGGTAAGCAATTGCATACCACTGGGGTCAAAGGGCTCTTCGTACTGCCCATCCTTACTCCATTGACTACATTTTTAATATTTCTTTTTCTGTTGCCCCCTAAATATCTCATAGAGAAGGACCCTGAGATTAGTAACATTGATCGATCAGAAACAATATGGAGGTTAAAGGAAAAAAGCTTTCACACTTCATTATTGTGAGATTTAAAAACAGAGACGTCCAGATTCTTTACTAGTGAGACACTAATAAAGTGTTTTCATGCATCATTTTTAACTTAGTAGGTACTGCTTTAATCTAGGTCATTGTTGTAAACTAGACACTTCCTAGTAGTGTCACAGCATTCTACAACTGCCTCCATCTGGTACCATCAAACAGCTCTGCATATTGTTTTTACTGTACTTGTGTTGAATTTATACTGTTAGCACTTTAAAAAGTTATTTTTTGTTTAATTTAATTGTTAGGCTAACACACTCAAGTGCGCTAGCCGTTTTATAGCATTTACTGTTTGTTACTGTATCTTTTTCTCCTTTCTCTGTAAAAAAAGAAATAAAAACAAAACAATATCCTTGTTTTCCCGCTTTTCTGAACTAGAATAGTCCAGTCTTCAGATTTTGCTGATCTCTGGGCTTTGTCTTAGTTCCTGTGCTATCCATATCCTTATTTGGATAAGAGGAAGCTTCTTTGTTCACCAGTGGGAGTGGAGAGCACTGAGCAACCTATTTGTCCCTAGAGGATTGGTTCCAGCCCAGCAACTTGTAGTTTATTGGCCATTTTGGGTCAATTCCTGGCTCTTTTCAACCCCCTGCTATAAAGCCCGCTTTTGTGCGCTTTAGCGCATTTTAGCGCGAATTAGCGCGAAGTTGCTCATAGAGCAGCATAGGGCAGTGCCGGTTAATCAAGTTTAAACTATTTCTGGCTCCGTAAAGTCTGCTCTTCAAGTTTTCCCTTACAACTGTTCTACTTGCAATCTAAACAGCCTATACTCTATCTGAAAAGCTCAGCACTTGCTCCTAAAGCATTTTTTATACACGTAAAGCACTCTTAAACAAAAGAAAGTACTTCATTCACCTAAATTCCCTTGAGTACCCATTTCCCTATAGGTCTTTTCTGACTCAGTTACACAGCAATCTTTTTCACTATTTCTAGCATGTCGAAGGGTCAGTTGCTGGCATCCTCTCCTGTTCAGCTGGTGAATCTGGGAATCTTGAGGCAATGTTACAATTGCCTCATGTACACAGACAACCCTCTCCTCCTCCCAACAAATACAAATATATGCAAGAGATGCAACTATATAGCCAAACTGGAGGCTGAGCTCTCTCAATTCAGTACTGGCAAGACCAGTCAGGAGGAGAAGGTAACCACGCACACCACAAACCCAGTCTCACATACAACTATCACAACTGCAAACCAAACACATAAACACACAAAAACATACTCAGAGGCACTGATTAAAAATCTACCAAAACAACAGAGGACTCCAAAGCAGACACCCAAGCAACCACCACCTCAAGGTATAGCACATGCAACACATAGTTCACAAAGTCAGTGTGCTAAACAGTCACAGCCCTTAAGGCCAAACAACATGCCAGACACACTTGTAATAGGTGACTCCATAGTCAGACACACTGATGTCCCGCTCACCAGACTGAACAAGGAAAAGGTCACAGTAAGCTGCCTGTCAGGAGCTAGAATCCGCCACATAACACAAGCACTCAGGTCACTCCACAGCAAGTACAAATATGACTCAGTCATTGTACATGCCGGTGTGAACGACCTGAGACGTACCTCCCTGGACTACATGAAAAGAGACATAGAGGAGCTCTCTGATTATGTAGCCCAGGCCGGTATGACCCTGACCCTGAGCAGCATCTTACCCTCACCAAGAATGATGCCACAGTACAAAGACAAAATGATCAGTTTTAACAATTGGCTTAATTACTGGTGTCATTCAAAGGGGATCCAATGTCTGTCTGCTTGGGATGACATGCTTGACAAGCCACGCTGCTTCAAGGGATGGCTTGCACCTGTCACCCTGGGCTTCCGGATATTGGCCAAGGCTCTTGCCACCCCATAGTGCCTTTTTAGGCAAGGCTCAAATGACAAACCTACCTCCCTAGAAAACACAAGTGGAAAAAACTAAGGGTAATGCTGCTCAATGCCAGAAGTCTAAACCTCAAGATGCATGCCCTCGAAGCCCTCCTCAGTATGGAGAACATCGATGTCTGTGCAGTGACTGAAACCTGGTTCAAGGCTCCTGAGAGCACCCCAGCACTATCAGGTTTTACCTCATATCATGCTTTCCGCCCCAAAACTTGGACCGAACCACAAAAGGAGGGGGAGTATCCATATTCATCAAAGATACCCACACCTCCAGGTTAGTGGCAACGCACGAAGCATCGGAGACGATCCAGGTGCAACTAACCATAGGCAAAACTGCCTTACAGTTTGTAGCATGCTACAGACCACCCTCTCAAACTCAGGAACCCCACACAGCCTTCCTGAAGACACTGGAGAGTATGAATGTCTCTCCAAATGCCATAATTTTGGGAGACTTCAACTACCCAAACATAGACTGGGAACATTACTCAAGCCCCAACACCCTAGCCCAAAGGTTCCTAGAATTCATAAACTCAAATGCAATGGAACAACTAGTCACCATTCCCACAAGAGGAGACAATATACTAGACCTCATGGGGACAAAATGCTCCACACTGGAAGTATATCCCTCTTTGGTAAGATCAGACCATAAATTAATCTCACTGGATATCCATATCCCGCCCCCACCCCCTGCACAAAAGACCACAGTGAAGAACTTCTCAAAAGACAACTTCACACTTCTTAAGACTGAAGTGGTATCCTTCAAGGCCCCTGGGCCAGTGGAAACCACAACCCACACTACTGAATCCTTTGCAAATGCCTTCTACGGGCACCTTCAAGAATGCATGGATCATGCAATCCCAAATAAAACCAAGACCCATTCCTCCAAAGGCAGGCGCCCGGTCTAGTGGACCCCAGCCATAAACAAACTTTACAACAGGAGGAGGAAGCTACTACATGACAGAGCAAAATCCCCAAAAGGGAAGGCGTCTCTGATCAGTACTAGCAAAAAACTACGATCACTCATAAAATCATCCAAGGCCAACTTTGAGAGAAAAATCGCAAAAGACACAAAAGAAAATCACAAGGCCTTCTTTAGCTATGTTAGAAACCTGGGTGGAAACTCCCAGATATGCTCAGAGTTAGTCCAAAATGACACAAAATACACTGAACCCACTGACATTGCCAACATTCTGGCAGACAGGTTCAGTGCAAATTTCTCCTCCCCCTCCGCCCCAAAAGGAGAAATAACTATCCCAGCAGAGTGTAGCCTCCCTAACATCTCAGATGCCTGGGTGAGAGCCGCCCTCTCTAAAGCTAAAAACACAGCATCAATGGGACCGGACGGTGTCCCGGGCTGTGTGCTACATGAACTCCAAGAGGAACTAATCCCACACATAAGGCTGCTGTTTAATCTTAGCCTTACTACAGGATACGTACCCAAAGAGTGGCGTACGGCAACAGTGGTCCCACTTCACAAAGGTGGTGCTTCTACGGACCCTGGAAATTACCGCCCCATAAGCTTGACGGGCCTGATCTGCAAAGCTATGGAGAGGATCATTATGGAACTCATAAACAAAGACACTGGGGACCTACAGACATTGGATCCTACCCAATTTGGCTTTGTCAAGGGCAGATCCTGCCTTTTGAACTTGGTCAACTTTTTTGAAACAGTCACTAAGGCCATTGATGAGGGCAAGGCAGTTCACACAGCCTACCTTGACCTTGCAAAAGCCTTTGACACAATACCCCACTCGGGCATCATAGACAAACTCACCAGCTTAAATGTAAACCCATATGTCACAAGATGAGTTGCAAACTGGCTCAAGGACAGAACCCACAGGGTCAGAGTTGCTGGAGCTATGTCAGACTCTAAGCCAGTCACAAGCGGTGTCCCACAGGGCTTAGTCCTGGGACCCCTCTTATTCGGCATTTATTTTTCCGAGGTACAGGCAAACATAGGAGGATTGTGGCTGACAAAGTTCGCAGATGACTGCAAACTGGGCACCATAATTGATACTCCAGCGGACACAAACATCCTTCAGAGAGGCCTCATAGAAATGGATAATTGGTGCCAGAGCCATGGCCTTAAGCCGAACTCCAAAAAATATATAGTCATACCCTTTGGGAAAAACAAGGTACCTACAAATTACCACATAGGTGGTAATCCATTAAGTACGGAAGAGGTAATCAGGGACCTAGGAACCCAGGTTGACAGTAACCTCTCATTTGACACTCACATTGCCAAAGTGGTTAGGAAGACCTTCTATATTGCCCACCTTATCATGAAGAGTTTCACATCTAGATCAAGAGAGGTCATTGTGCCCCTGTACTCTTCTCTTATCAGGCCAATGATTGAGTACAATGCCCCATTTGGGATGTATCTCACCCGACACCTGCAGCAGTTGGAAAGACCCCAAAAGTTCCTCACCAAGAGGATAAAGGGTCTTAAACATATGTCATATGCTGCCCGACTGAAAAAACTCCAGCTCTATTCAGTCGCATACCGCCTACTCAGAGGTGACCTGTGCCTGATGTACAAGGCCATGTCCAATCCGGAATTAATGGACATGCTCCACCTCAGAAAATATAAATCCATCAGAGCCACGAGAGCAAGAGACTTAAACCTCAACACAGAAATAAATAGGATGTGCTGGAGGGACAGATTCATAACCCAGAGGCTCCCTACACTCTGGAATAGAATCCCAGTCCATGTTAGGCAGAGCCCCTCACTGATTCTATTCAAGAGAAATCTTGACGAGTGGATGGGAGATCGTAGGTTTACCCTGGGGGTCATCTCTGTGTCACTACTAGACAGAGGCACAGTAAACTAAACCCTAAAAGGGCGTAGTATTCTCATCCTAAGGGGTGGTGAAAGCCACACACACTCTGGCTAGGCTTATAAATGCCCTAGGGCAGATAGCCTAGTACGAACCTATGAACCTATGAACCTATGTAGCTGGTTCTTCCATGGGCTCCTCATCAGGCCCTTCATCCACTGCTGATATGGTACTTCTCTGTGAAGTTCTCCGCCCATCTGTAGTTTTCATATCAGTATGTTATATGATGTCATCCACACTGCCAACACCTTACTGCATGCCTTGAGGTCACAATTGTACAATGTATATTATGTGTGCAGATAATATATGCTTTGACCAAATCGCCTTTGTATGCTTTGCAGTTAATGTGTGTTTTAACTGTTTGATAAACTTCTGTATCTTTAACCGTTTCCACACTCCACCACCACCCCCAACTAAGGAAACCACAGTAAAAAACTTTTCTAAAGCAAACTTCACCTTACTTAAGACAGAGGTGGTAAGTTTCACAGCCCTCATGCTAAAAGATAATGCTGCCCAAGATGCAGAAACCTTTACAAATGCACTCTATAAGCACCTACAAGGATGCATGGATCGTGCCATCCCTAGCAAAATCAAGACTCACTCCTCTAAGAGAAGGAAACCAGTTTGGTGGACCCCCACCATAAACAGGCTATACAGTAGAAGGAGGAAACTAGTTCAGAAAAAAAGCAAATCCCAAGAAGGAAAGACATCCCTGATCAGTATCAGTATGAAACTAAGGTCCCTCATGAAATCATCCAAGGCTAACTTCAAAAGAAAAATAATCAAGGATTCAAAAGATAACCACAAAACCTTCTTTAGCTATGTTAAGAATCTAAGTGGCAGCTCGCAGATATGTACTGAACTAGTGCAAAATAGCACAAAATATACTGAACTTACTGATATTGCCAACATCCTGGCAAATAGATTCAGTCCAAACTTCACCCCCCTCTCACCTCCAAAAGGGCCCACAACAATACCAGAAAAGTATAGTGTCCCAAAAATTACAGATGCACAGGTGAAAACAGCCCTTTCAAAAGCCAAAACCTCAGCGTCAGTGGGACCAGATGGTGTCCCAGGCTGCGTCTTGCACGAACTACAGAATGAACTAACCCCCCCACCTAAACACGCTGTTCAATCTCAGCCTCTCCACAGGCTACGTGCCCATAGAATGGCGCACAGCAACGGTTATTTCCCCCCACAAAGGAGGGGCCACAACTGACCCTGGTAACTATCGCCCCATAAGCCTGACTAGCCTGGTCTGCAAGGCTATGGAGCGCATCATCATGGAACTCATTAACAAAGACATTGGGAACCTCCAAACACTTGACCCGACCCAGTTCGGCTTTGTTAAGTGCAGATCATGCCTACTAAACCTGGTTGACTTCTTTGAGACAGTCACCAAGGCCATAGACGAGGGAAAGGTGGTTCACACAGCCTACCTTGATCTCGCCAAGGCTTTCAACGCCATTCCCCACTCTGGTATTACAGAAAAACTCACCAGCCTGAACATAAACCTCTACATCATGAGATGGGTTGCCATCTGACTTACAGACAGAACTCACATGGTAAGAATAGCAGGCTCCAGGTCCAACTCTAAACCAGTCACAAGTGGTGTCCTGCAAGGCTTGGTCCTGGGACCCCTACTGTTCGGCATATACTTCTCAGAAGTACAGGAAAACACAGGAGGACTATGGCTAACCATGTTTGCCGATGACTGCAAACTGGGAGCCATAACTGACTCTCCGGCTGACACGGACATCCTCCAAAAGGGCCTTACTGAGACGGACTCCTGGTGTCAAAGTCATGGCCTCAAGCTAAATGCCAAAAAATGCATAGTCATCCCATTTGGGAAAAACAAAACACCCATGAATTACCACATAGGTGGCAGCCCCCTTTATACAATGAGGTGATAACAGATCTGGGGAACCAGGTAGATAGTAATCTCTCCTTTGACAATCATATTGCCAAAGTAGTTAGGAAATCCTTCTATGTGGCCCATCTGATTACTAAAGGGTTCGCATCTAGAAATAAAGAGGTTATAGTGCCCCTCTACTCATCACTCATTAGACCCATCATAGAGTACAATGCCCCATTTGGGATGTACCTCACAAGACACTTCCAACAGCTGGAAAGACCACATCTGGCCTCAAACATATGTCCTATGCAGCCCAACTGAAAAAACTCCGGCTGTACTCAGTGGCATATCACTTACTCAGAGGTGATCTCTGCCTGACTTACAAAGCCATGTCCAACTCAGAATTGATGGACATGCTCTACCTAAAGAAATCCAAGTCACTGCGAGCCACGCGCTCTAGTGAGCTAAACCTTGCCACAACAATAAAAAGAACATGCTGGAGGGATAGATTCCTGTCACAGAGACTCCCCATGCTTTGGAACAAAATTTCAAACTACATCAGGCAGAGCCCCTCACTAACACTCTTCAAGAGAAACCTTGACGTGTGGATGGGTAACAGAAAATACTCCCCTGGGATCACTTCATTGGCTCTTCTTGACAGAGGATCAGTTAATTAATCAATGGGGCAGTGAATGCCGACACACTCTGGCTAGGCTTATAAATGCCCTCGGGTAAATAGCCTAGTACCTACCTATGAATCTATGAACCTATGAATAACTGCATCGTCCTTTCATTTTTTAATGCATAGTACTAGTTGTCTGACTTCTACCTTAGAATATCCTGTTGGCAGAAAAAGCCCTTGGATTACCCTGTATATCTGCTGAACAACACAGAAATATAAATAAATAAAAACATGCATATTTACAACATCTTGCCTTGGGCAGTTAATATTGTGAAGCCAGACTGTAACATGTGGTTTCATAAATGTGGCTTCCCAGTGCAGAATGACTTTCATCCCTAAATACTTTGGTGATGATGTGACATACTTCATAAATGTGACATACTTCCTAACTCACTGCTACTCTTTACTCCAGTAGAAGTGATTCTAATCAGAAGTATTTTAACCCAGACATGTATGAGAAATATGTAAGTGGAGAAGAAAGTCAATAACATAGCTGTTAGCAATATAGCTTATTTTACTGACTAAATAGTTTTCAACAACTTTCATTGTGCTTGGTTACTCTTAGAAAGACATTTAATCTGAAAGTGCCATTTGTGAAAGTTACATCTGTACAGAAAGGCTATTTTAAATGCAGTAACACATATGTGAGGTGAGTTATTCAAGTGTGTTTTTCATCAAGGAAAAACAGTCATGAGCATCCTAAGCCTAGTAAATTTGTATTTTTAGCATACTACTCAACCTCTTTGCTCACGAGTTCTGGACAAAGCCAAAAACAGTGGAAATTGCAAAGGCTTAAAACTGGGGACAGCATTTAAATATTACTCAAATTCACTTACAAAAATGAATAGAACAATCAGTTTTGCATGAATATGCATTTTATGAGCAACAGGATGTATAAAACTCAAATGAATTGTATTATTGGCTGACTGTAATTCTCAGTACTTTACCAGAAATCAAACATTTCACAATGGACAGAGCAAAACTAAGGAAATATAAGGGATGTTCTGCAAACAATTAGGGACAGTTTAGCATCATGATTTTAAGAAGCATTTGAAATTGTCAAGTCATTTAGCTTCTTGTATACTAATGTTTTATATACTTAAAACTAAATTTAAACTCAAGATAAGGAAATAATAAAAACACAAGAGATAGAGAAAGAGGAAGATGCACTGATGGTTTATAATGGAATATCACAGCAAGAAGTTCTCCAGTTTGGTTGTGTGTGTGTGTGTGTGTGTGTGTGTGTGTGTGTGTGTGTGTGTGTGTGTGTGTGTGTGTGTGTGTGTGTGTGTGTGTGTGTGTGTGTTATGAAAGAAAGGCCTGGCAGTCTGCTTCATACCTCCCAACTGTACCAAATTACTCAGTTTTTACCAAGTTCTGGGGTCCAAATAATAGGGTGCCACGATTCCCGAGTGGCACCCCTTTTCCAACTTTTTCCCAGCTTTTTATTTTTAATTTTTTTCCCTATTTTTTTTGAGCTGACATCATCATGTGCACAATGACATCAGCATCATCAGGGCTACCAGCTAGTCAGAATTGAGCTCAAGGGCTCCAGTGCACACATTTCCAGCTGGCTGGCTAATTTTGAATACATTTCCATGATCTGCGAGTGCGGGGGATTAGGCTGCAGAACCAGGTGAATGAGATTCTGGCATCTGGCTGAAGTAAGAAACATGTTTGTTATTATTCTGGAAAAGAGACAGAGAGTGTGTGTGTGTGTGTGTGTGTGTGTGTGTGTGTGTGTGTGTGTGTGTGTGTGTGTGTGTGTGTGTGAGACCTGGTGGCTAAAGGTATTTAGGCTTAAACCTGTACCTTGGGTTCATGGTAAAAAGAGCCTAAAGTCCCTGGCCTGTTCCTCATAAAATCTGTAATTTTCAGGATTCTGGCAAATCACTGAAGGATTGAATTCACTAAATAATGACAGGCATTTGAATTTCAGACTTCATATTCTTCAGAAACTAAATGGTAACACAAAACCTTTTATTCTAGCAATTTTCTAAGTTTATAAGATCAGTATTTGAAATCTGTCCCTATTTTGGGGCTGTATTCCCTCATTCTTGACTTTGTCCAGGTTTTTTGTGCTAAGAGTTTGCTCTGACTGTACTGCACAGGGTCCTGGGTTCAAGACTTGGCAGTGAAATGCATTGTGGTAACACAACATTTTATTCTAACAACTTTCCAAAATGTTTGTCCCCCCCAAAAAAAAAACTGAAATTGAAAATGTGTGAAAAGCTGTGCAAGATGCTTATGGCTTACACTACTGTCATTATATAGGATCTATGTTAAATGAACGAATGATCAAAATGTCGAGTACAACATACTCGACAACATTTCATCGCTCGTTCATTTAATCGGACACTCCAAATGCCGAAATATGGAGTTCTGAAATGTTTTGGTTGGCCATCCCAGTCAAGTGTAGCATGTGACGTAGACATGCTACACTGTTCAGAATGGCTACATGACAGGCGGCTTAGTTTAATATACCAATTCCGAGATCGCTGTACATTGGGGAAAGGGCAATTTCCTCATAATCGCTTGTTGCGATTACTGGGAAATTGCCCTTTCCCCAATGTACAGCAATCTCGGAGTTAGTATATTTAGTTAGGGAGGGTGTGGGGGGCAAAGCCCCCACTTTATTTTAAAAGCAGGCGTGTTTGTGTAGGTGTGTTAATGTTTGAATTATGTGAGTGTGTAGGGGGTTGTATGCTTTGGTTGTATGTGTGTGTTTTGCATGTTAGTGTAGGGGAAGTGAACAAACAAAATCTTTTGATTTTGTTTGTTTCGGGCTTTTAAGGGTTCGAGGTTTTGAACTTATGATCATAATGTTTTGAGTATGTTGTACTCAACATGATCATTCATTCATTTAACATAGACCCATTATATATATATATATATATATATATATATATATATATATATATATATATATATATATATATATATATATATATATATATAAATATATGGTTTACTATCAGATGTTCGAATCGAACTCCATCAACTACACTTTTGTCGAACACGGAAATTCTAAAACGGTAATGTCGACAAGCAAAAGCCAACCTAGGAATGGTTTTAACATGGGTCGAGATAGGTGTTCACTGTTATTGCCGAACTACAAACCTCTCCCCTATCTCGACCCATGTTAAAACCTGTTCCTAGGTTGGCTTTTGGTTGTTGACATTACCGTTTTCGAATTTCCATGTTCAACAAAAGTGCAGTCAACGGAGTTCGATTCGAACATCTGATAGTAAACCATATATATATATATATATATATATATATATATATATATATATATATATATATATATATATATATATTTATATATATATATATATATATATATATATATATATATATATATATATATATATACTGAGTTGTTTGGCTTCTGCTACATACCTACACTCAACTGCATTACTAGCTGAGTTAAGTACAAACCTGCAGTGTTAAAGATTGTACTGCATTTTATTTTATTTTTCTGTGTATTTAATTGTTTCATTGATCTATGTCTCTCTGTAGTTATTTATTTTTCTGTTTTATTGTTTCATAGAATACTGTGGTCTCTCTCTGTCTCTGCAGTTAGTGGGGGCTATTGTGTTTCCCTTCATTGATATTCAGTGTTAAACTCTTAGCCTAGAGGGTTTATATGTATTTATAAGTGTTAGTCACATACCTTTGAATTTATTACTGCTCAATATCTGAGTTGTTTGGCTTCTGCTACATACCTACAATCAACTGCATTACTAGCCGAGTTCACTACAAACTTGCAATGTTAAAGATTGCACTGCATTTTATTTTATTTTTCTGTGTATTTAATTGTTTCATTGGTCTGTGTCTCTCTGTAGTTATTTAATTTTCTATTTAATTGTTTCATAGAATACTTTGGTCTCTCTCTGCCTCTGCAGTTAGTGGGGGCCATTGTGTTTCACTTCATTGATATTCAGTGTTAAACTCTTAGCCTAGAGAGTTTCTCTGTATTTATAAGTGTTAGTCACATACCTTTGAATTTATTACTGCTCAATATCTGAGTTGTTTGGCTTCTGCTACATACCTACAATCAACTGCATTACTAGCCGAGTTCAGTACAGGAACTAGGAGAAGCGAGAGACTGTTACAGCAGCAAAATAGACAAATACCAAATAACTTGCAATTTGATAGGAGGGAAGGGAATGCTGATAATGGTACTAGTAATGACAGAGGGAATAATAGGAATAGGAATTTTCAGGAACAGGCCTCGAGACGTCCCTTCCAGAACAGGAGACAGAATGGGAACAGGAGGAGGAAACGTTGATCAACGATAATACTACAGTGAACTTTTTGGATGATCAACCCAGATGTAATATTGTAACTAATTCTTTAAACGACTTCAAAATTTATAACTATAGTAATTTATCTATTGGTGTTGAGACTGTTAACCTATTAAGTAAAGGATACACATTTGTACCATCAAAAAAGTTCAATATGGCTGAAACACTAATAGATTTGAAGTTGTTTATTAGAAAACTCAATCTGTTGACAATGTTAGGAAGCGATTTTAATACAAAAACTGATTATGTAGTGGCTAGTGTGTATAATCCACCTTTGCATCCTTGTTTAGCTCTCTTCGAGAGAATAATGGAAATGGACCTTAGGAATTTAAAAGATAAGAGTAAATATTATAAAAATAATTTGACCAAGGAAGAGAAAGATTTGTTGTCACTATTGAGTCAAATGCCTATCAGGATAATGCAACCTGATAAGGGAGGAGGTCTCGCCATTATGTTCATTAGTAATTATAATGTGAAAATGACCAAGATTTTGGAAAGTGAGACCTATGCTAAGGCCTCAGTTAGCGAAATGAATTCCGCCCATCACAAAATTAAAACACTCTTTGAAGAACTATACATTGAAAGAAGGATAGAAAAAGATATGTATGATTATTTACATCAGTCAAAAATCAGAACCCCTGTCCTATTTGGTACACCGAAGGTGCATAAAGATTTACAAGATCCACCTATGAGACCTTTGGTGGATGGCAGGGGTAGTATGACTTACACCTGTTCCAAAGTAGCAGATAAAATATTACAAAAATATATAAAAAAGGAGAAACAAATTTCAAAAGACTCTTGGTCGTTCCTTAGAGCGATTAATGAGCTACCATTTATCTCCAACAGTTACTTTGTCACATTAGATGTTAAAGATCTCTATTCTAGCATACCTCATGAAATAGGAAAAGAATGGATAGCCCTCCACTTAGGTAAACTAGATGCACCCACGGAAGAAATACAATTGGTAGGAGAACTTTTGGACACAGTCCTTTCCTATAATTATATATTATTTAATAAAGAAATATATCATCAAAAAATAGGCGTGGCGATGGGCTCCCCCTGTGGAGCCAGTTTCGCCAACTTAGTAATGGCCTATTGGGAAAGGAAGAATATTTTGGATAAAAATAAAGTGATGGAATGCATTCCATTTTACACAAGATTTCTTGATGATATTTTTTTGATTTTCGTGGGTAAGGAAGAACAATTGAAAGAATTCTTTAATGAGTTGGAAATAAGCACTGATTTCCTCAGCTTTACACATAAATATAATAAGAATTCAATAGAATACCTTGACGTATATCTTAATAAGGATTATACTAATAGCAGATATACGTCTAAAATTTATAGAAAGGAAACTTATTCCAACAAATTCCTACATTATACCAGTTGCCACCCATTACACCAGAAAAAATCTATTATTAAAGGTCAAATGGTGAGGGCAGCAAGGATGATCACAAACGAAAATGAATTTTTGGAAGAATGCAAGGTGCTTCAAAACTTTTTTCTCCAAAGGGGATACCCAAAGAATTACATCCAAGAAATTTCATTGGAGGTACAATCTAAAAGAATAAGAGGAGAATATTTACCTCTTTTAGGAATATCACAAATAAATGGAATGGATACAGAACTCGTTCCAAATTGTAAAGTAAAGATAAATTATTCTTGTAGCTTGATTACAACTTTTAACTTGGATTCTACAGATGTTAAAAATATTGTTCTAAAAAACTGGGAATTGCTCTCCTCTGATAGCCATCTTAGAACTTTAGTACCAGAAAAACCCAAAATAATATATAGGAGAGGGACTAACTTAAAAGAAATTCTACAAATAAAAAATCTCAAAGTTTTTACTAATGCAGGGATGGCAAAATGTGGAAGTTGCAACTTCTGCAAGTTTATAGAAGAGGGCTGCACATTCACGATTAATGGAACAACTTACAAAATCAGGAATAAATTTAATTGTAACAGCAAGCAAGTGGTTTACAAAGCAAAATGCGTGAGGTGTGCAGCCTTCTATATAGGCAAAACAGATAGGAAACTACGCGATAGGATATATGAACATAACTATTGTATTAGTAGACATAAGTTGGAAAATGCACTAGCTAGACATTGCATAGAAAATGAAGGTCACAGCTTTAAATTTAAAGTTATAGAGCAAATAAATGAAGATCCAAGAAGTAACTATGAACCTTTAAAATTGGAAAGAAAGGAATTAGTTTGGCAGTTAAGAACTAGTGCAAATAAATACCCAGGAATTAATGAAATGTCCTCCATTAAATGTGTGTTGAGATTAAAAAATATGGAGAGATGATTTGTTGATATTGACTATAGCGATAGGTTATTGAGCAATTCCACTAATGCTGTTTTATTTAATTAGTAGTTCTAATAATTTTAGAAATGGAGACATGAATTTTGATGTAATTATTGATAGATATTATACATCTATTTTTAATTATTAAATATTGATTATCAAATATTAAATATTAATTATTAATTTTTTATTTATTTCTTCTCAGATGTGATTATATGGTAGCAATTTTATTATATGGAACATATAGGTCGCCGAAGAATAACTAGTAGATATTATTATCTGATTTTGACCTAGGTAAAATCCTGATGTCTATATCATATACGTGTTTAAAATGAAATAATGTAAATGATTGTCTTTAATAATTTTTGTGGTTCACTTAAAAGAATTTTATATATTCAAAATTTTATATATTCAAAATTTATTTTATTTATAATATTTAGAATATTTAGAATTTTATCAATGAGAAGTTCTTGGTGCACTCAGTAGTGGTATTTACACACTACACATATAGGTATTAGATTAGTGTAAAGTATTTATTTACTTATTCACTTGCTGTTGTTAACCATGTTTTTATAAATTTCAAACTGTGCATTAACACATGTATATATATATTTCTTATGAGTATTTTGCATGAGTATGTTTTTAGTGTTTATTTATTGGTATTATTTAATTAGAAAATGGTGGTTAAACAGTATAAAAGGAGTAATTAGTAGTTTGTTATTGTCTTCTGAGGAAGTTGTGCATCATTGTGCGACGAAAAGTGTATTTTATTTTAGCACTTAAAGCTTTTTTCATAATAAACGGAAGTTTTCGATTTTCTGCCTTAAGGGATTTCTTATATCAAGCGGAGTATTTCAGTTTACTAAGTGCTAACTAACACTTATTTTTGAACTACCACACTTATTTCTGAAACGCTGCTTTTTGGTTTCTGGTTACATTCGCGAGTTCAGTACAAACTTGCAATGTTAAAGATTGTACTGCATTTTATTTTATTTTTCTGTGTATTTAATTGTTTCATTGGTCTGTGTCTCTCTGTAGTTATTTAATTTTCTATTTAATTGTTTCATAGAATACTGTGGTCTCTCTCTGTCTCTGCAGTTAGTGAGGGCTATTGTGTTTCACTTCATTGATCTTCAGTGTTAAACTCTTAGCCTAGAGGGTTTCTCTGAGTTTATAAGTGAGTCACACATCTTTGAATTTATTACTGCTCAATATCTGTGTTGTTTGGCTTCTGATACATACCTACAATCAACTGCATTACTAGCTGAGTTAAGTACAAACATGCAGCGTTAAAGATTGTACTGCATTTTATTTTTCTGTGTATTTAATTGTTTCATTGGTCTGTGTCTCTCTGTAGTTATTTATTTTTCGATTTAATTGTTTCATAGAATACTGTAGTCTCTCTCTGTCTCTGTAGTTAGTTTCCCAGCTGCCCTCCCTGTTCTTGTTCTGGTATTAATCTTGGTGGCTTTGGAATTTCCCTTCCTCTAAATTTATGTTTGAACACTCCTCCTGGGTCTATCTCATTTGCTCACTCAACCGAGTACAGTGAGATCACAGTTTGACTTCAGACACTCCTACCAGTCCCATCTGTTCAGCTCTATCCCAGCTCTATTCCAGTCTTGTGTCACTAGCTCATTGTACCTAATACAGAGAGAACATTTGTGAAGGGCAAGCCACTTAGGTCTTTAATTTTGAATTATCTTCTGTTTCTCCTTTCTCCCTTTTCACTTTCCAAAAAAAAATTCTAAGCTTGTTTCCTGCCTTTCCTGTAACTAGTTTAGTCCAGATACAGATTTGCTGTAACCAGAACTGTTTGTAAGCTTCTGAGCCCCCAAAGCCTTTCTGTTTTGGAGGGAAGCCTCCTAGCTTATCAGAGGGAGTGGTAAGCACTAGCTAGCCTATCTACCACAAGAGGGTTTCTGGCCCAGAAATTCTAGTTTACTGGCCGTTTGGGCAGTTTTTCCATCTCTTTCAACATTCTGGTTTAAAAGCCTGCATTTGCACTTTTTTCCCACCTTTCCTGTAACTAGTCTAGTCCAGATATAGATTTGCTATATCCAGGACTGCTTGTAAGCTTCTGAGACCCCAAGGCTTTCTGTGTTGGAGGAAAGCATTCTAACTTATCAGTGGGAGTGGTAAGCACTAGGTAGCTTATCTACCACAAGAGTGGTTTCTGGCCCAGAAATTCTAGTTTATTGGCCGTTTGGGCAGTTTTTCCATCTCTTTCAACTTTGTGGTTTAAAAGCCCACATTTGTGCTTGTTTCCCACCTTTCCTGTAATGAGTCTAGTCCGGATACAGATTTACTGTATCTAGGACTGTTTGTAAGCTTCTGAGCCCCCCAAGCCTTTCTGTGTTGGAGGGAAGAATTCTAGCTTATCAGGGGGAGTGGTAAGCACTAGGTAGCCTATCTACCACAAGATCCAGGTACAGTTTCTTAGTTTTAGCACTTGAATTTACTTATTCGTGCTTAGCACTTGTTCAGAACTTGTTGTTAGCACTTAATAAGCTACAAATTACTACAACACTCAGCCTTCCTCTTTACTTAGAGGAAAACAGTTTTTGTACTTACTTTCCTCACTTGCTTAGAGAAAAACAGTTCTTATACTCACTTTCCTCACTTGTCTAGAGAAAAGTAGTTTTTTATTCAGGCATGTCCAAGGGTCAGCTCCCAGTGTTCTTGCCTGTCTATCTGATGAATATGGGCATCTTGAGGCAATGTAACAATTGCCTCATGTACACAGACAACCCTCTCCTCCTTCCACCCAACACCACAATCTGTGAGAGATGCACTTATCTAGCCAAACTGGAGGTAAAGCTCTCTCCAACCAAGACTGAAGTTGACAGTCTAGAGGAGAAGATAAACACTTGCACCACACCACACTCATCACATAGTTCCACTAAACCTACACCACCAAAATCCACACATAGAAACACAAAAACATTCGCAGAGGCTCTCAATAATAATCTTCTCAAGCAACAGAGACCTCAAAAGCAGCAACACAAGCAACCTTCACCCCCCAACACAACCCAAATGACACATAGCCCACAGACTCAGCATGCCACTAAACCACAGCCCATAAGGCAAACTAATGTATCCAACACACTAGTCATAGGTGACTCTATAGTCAGGCACACTGATGTCCCACTCACCAGGCTAAACAAGGAGAAAGTTACTGTCAGTTGCCTGTCAGGTGCCAGGATCTGCCACATAACCCATGCACTAAGGTCACTCCACAACAAGTACAAATATGACTCTGTCATTGTCCATGTTAGTGTAAATGACCTGAGATGTACTTCCCTGGACTACATGAAAAGAGACATTGAAAAGCTCTCTGATGTTGTAGCCCAGGCAGGTGTGACCCTAGCCCTGAGTAGCATCCTTCCATCGCCCAGAATGATACCGCAGTACAAGGACAAAATTATTGACTTCAACAATTGAAATAAACTTTCCAGACCGGAAAAACAAACTAGCAAAAACCACTGCAAATTCTAAAGCCAAGAACTCGACTCAGGCCAGTCCAAAACGTAAAAAACATGAAAAACAACAAATTTTATTAAGTCACTGTAAAAGCTTTTCGTTAGTACCTTGCACTTACTTCTTCAGACAAGCAAAACATTCACACCATTACAAGTGAGTTTAAATACCAGCATTGAAACACTTAACCACGCCCCTTGCTCTCCCTTTAGCTCCTTAAAGTTACAGATCACAGCTAACTAAGGTGCATTTGCAATTCTCTATTAACATAATAAAAAATTCATACACCGAGACTGTAATAATAACAGGCTTTGAAACTGAAAGAAAAAAAATATATATATTTTGATTATTAAACTATATAAAGTAGATAAATATGTAAAATATATAAAATAACATAAAAATAACGATGTTCAACCTGCAGCATAAATACTAATAACTACTAATAATAATGGTAGCGCGATGCTTCCTAATAAAAAAATTACCTATGCATACATTGTATCTTGCCTGCTTTCAAGTAAAATAACTAATATAATGAATATGATAAATATAATAATTAATGCATACTGTCCTAAGCATCTAAATAGCTAGAACAGCTACCCAAGAAAAATAATATAATATTAATCATATCTCACTAAATAATAAAAATAATGAAAATATAGAAATATAAAATATGACATGTAACATATAATATAATATAACATAACATATAATATAACATAACATAAATTTAGGCTACTCAGTATAGGTTTAATACTATCATTAAATAAAACAGGTCTAAAACTTAGCGTATCTAGATCTAAAATTACTAAATAATAAAATATGAATCAATAATATATATTGTAAAATAATGATCATGATGTATAATCATAACAATAACTGATAACTATTAACCCTCCACCACTGTCGACTAATAAAGAGTTATAAAACCATTAATTTGTCGACTCTCATTTTTCATTTTTTGACTCTCATTTTAAAAATTGTGAGAATAAACAGCTCGTCACCTCTTCAAACTTTTAAGTTTTAAAAAACAACTAATGGATAACGAGCTGTTGAGACCAGGGGGGCGATATGCTTCCAATCTTAATTGCCAAAGAAGCTCTTTACATTCTAATCTATATGTCTCAGGTCCATAAGAATTGGTATTATACAGTTGATCTATAACCATAAATGTAAACTCATGGTTTGGGTTGTTCTGAATGTGCATAGCCAAAGCATTGTCCATTTTCATTCTTCTTATGGCATACAAATGCTCATACATTATTTCCTGGAGTTTCCTCTCAGTCTTGCCAATGTAAAAACTGGGGCATGATGAACATTGAGCAAGGTATCCCATTTGGTTACTGGAACAAGTGAAACGTCCCCTGATGAGGAATTTCCTGTTCTTAACCGTAAAGGCTGTACCTGCCTGGAGAAATCTGCAATACTTGCACATATTACATTTATACATCCCTGATCTTGGTGTTACTGAATTTCGTGTAGATTCCAGAATATTTTTGATGTTAGGGCCCCTATGTTATCAATGGGGCGTTATCAAAAATTGGACCTCCAAGTAACTCAGGGGATAGTAATCACCAGTTCCTCTTAATTATAGTAACTATGTCATTGGCATCTGTATTAAAAGTTAAAATAAAATTGGACCTGGACATGTTTCCCTGAAAATCAGGGCATACAGGTGATGGTGAATGACTCAATTCAGAAACAACATGACTCAAGATAGAAGAAAAATAGCCATTAGCTCTCTTGGTCTTAACTTCAAAACACAACTCATCAATCAAGGTTTCTGGATAACCTTGATCCAGAAATAAATTGGCTATGAAATCAAACTCTTCCAAAAATTCACTATCCCTTGACCCCACCCTAGCGGCTCTTACAAGTTGTCCTTTGACTATAGCCTTTTTCTGGTGAAACGGATGGTCACTATCATAATGTAGATAAGAATTAGAGAAAGTTGATTTCCGATGGATTCTGGCTCCAAACTGAGCTAGACTTCTGTCTTTATAAAGTTCCACATCCAATAGGATATCTTCTCCATGTCTATTGTACAAGTAAATTTCAAAAAGTCAGACGAATTATTGAAGCCAATCACTAGGTCTTGGGCTTCTCCAGTGAGCCATTAAAGAAGATAAAAATGTCACCCAAGAATCTTATGTACAGAATGACTTTCTCTTGAATAATATTATTAGGAAAGGCAAACGTTCTTTCCCAATGAGTCATGACCAAATTAGCTACACTGGCGCCACACGGAGACCCCATAGGCACACCAATCAACTGATGGAACCATCTGTTATTGAATGTGAAATAGTTACATGTCAAGATAATATTCAACAATTCACTCACCATAGATATCTCTTTGGGTGGAGCTTGGTAATAAATCATCTCCAATTGAATCCATTCAAGTGCTACCTCATGGGGAATTGAAGAATATAAATCAATGACGTTAATGGTCAAAAAATAGGCATTTCCTTCAAAGGTAGCTAGTCCAACTTTTTCCAAAAAGGACCAAGAATCTCTGGCTATGTGTGGTACCTGTGATACATTTTGTTTGAGGATGGTGTCTACTACCTTAACTGCTGCATAGGCCTTGGTTGGACCGTCTCTCCCAATTAAAGGGCCAAGTTCAACTTTCTCACAAAAAGTTTGAGGTCTAGGATTGATTTATCAACACTAGCATGACCAGAGGGTATAAAAGTTAAGCCCTTGGCTAAAATGTCAACAAGGGGTTGGAAGAAAACAAAATTTGAATAATTATATATTTTGAAGTCCTTCCCTGTGTTATATATCACTTCAAAGGGTTTATTTGACCGGGTATTAGAAAATCTAACATCTTCCATCAGTTCTTCCTCGATTTGTATTTGTTTCTCGTCATTCTGCTCGATATTTGTTGAGGAGACGAGGCTTGTATTTGAAAATTTACCCCGACCAACCCTGTATCAAATTGACTTGAATTATTAATATTATCTCCCTGTTCCCCTGCTCCATCCACTCCTTCTAGACTCAGTCCCTCTTGATTGGCTCCCTTGTTCTGCTCCATAACTGATGTTATATCACCCTCTCCACAGGGTTTCACTGAATGTTTCGGTAGATTAGGGTTAATTTTCAGAAAATTACCCTGAGACTTAGGAGGTTTTGGATATGCTACACCATCCTTATAAGCCTTAATGTCTCTTTGTAATTTTTTGACTTTAGTTGAGGTAATCTTTGTTATATAGTGGTCAATACTAGTATATGACCTTCCATATTCAAATATATACCTTGGGAAACAAACATCAGTTTTTATCTCTTCATCAAAAATGGATAATTCTTTAATCAACTCATTAATAGTCTCTTGATAATGTACACTAATCAGGTTTAACAACATGTCTATCAAACAGGGCTATCAAATCCTGGTGGAATTTAGAACCTTCCTCTAGCCCTGTTGGGTATTGCCAGGATCGGAGGCCTTTAGGGACTATGTGTTCTTGCCTACATTCATTAAAATATGCCACCTCAAGTTGTAATTTTCTACTTTTAAGTAGTTTTTGATCAAATACATGTAATTTAGTAGGCAGACTCACATTCTCGTATTCAATAACTTCATTACTAGCTCGGTAGTTTTCGAATCCAAAACGGAACGACCTATTAAGCCATTCATTTAAATTAAAATTCACATACCTTCCCTTTTGGCCATCCGAGATGTTGTTCTGTTGTTGTGCTAAACCAAGTGCACCTGGGGGGCTCATACAGCCACTTACTAAATTCTTCATATTCCCTTCTCGTTCTTGCATCAACAAATGAGTTGTAAGGTTAGGTAGAACCTCCGATTCATTAATAATTCCGTTAGGTGAAGTCAAACCCAAAGATCCAGTTAAAGGCATCTGTAAGGAGTGTGTTTGTGAAGCATTGTCCATTTAATAATGAAGTACTCTGCGAAAGACATTCCACACGTTGCGTTAAATTTTCCACTTTCTTGGTGAGAAGGTTGATTAAAATAGTTAAATCTCCTGGCTCTGGCATAGTCCCTGCTGGTAATGAAGCGGTGGACATAAAAACATCAAAGAAATAAACTTTCAAGACCGGAAAAAAAAACTAGCGAAAATCACTGCAAATTCAAAAGCCAAGAACTCGACTCAGGCCAGTCCAAAACGTAAAAAACATGAAAAACAACAAATTTTATTAATCCACTGTAAAAGCTTTTCGTTAGCACTTGCACTAACTTTTTCAGACAAGCAAAACATTCACACCATTACAAGTGAGTTTAAATACCAGCATTGAAACACTTAACTATGCCCCTTGCTCTCCCTTTAGCTCCTTAAAGGTACAGATCACAGCTAACTACGGTACATTTGCAATTCTCTATTAACATAATTGGACTCTGGTGCCATATTTTGGTTGTCCATTCTTCAGTTTGCATTTGAAAGTTGGTATCCCATAATTCCACTGGAGTGGGTGAGGTTACGTAATTATGTATGCAAATTTTATGTTAATCAGCGTACAGATTTGCACCTATTTTTCATGGGCCTTTTCCAGATTTTTAATGTTTCCAGGTCGAGAGATATGGTCCGCTTCAATCCCCCCTCTTGTCTGGTGAGCTCTGTTGATGGGGATGGCTATCCACAAGATTGTTCTAGATGTTGGTTGTGACTTATAATCATGGCTAGATAGATAGCATAAAATACAAATGTCACGTTTACGTATAACAATATTTGGGGGGTATTAGTAAATAAAAGAACACTGACATGTAACTTGATTTTTTATACTTGTACTTAGTCTTGGCTGTAAACATGCATTTTATTGGTCCAAGTATGTTGTATTTTGTTCTATAAGTTTAATGCTGGGAAGATATTAACATTTTGACTGTCATTTTGTCCTTTGTGTTTATTTATTTTGCTGAATTCTTATTTAACTAAACTTTCTTAATTTTTCCTTGAAGCAAGTATTGATTTGTTATATATAAAAAATAGTCATCACAAGGTAACTATTTTTAACAAACATTGCAAAAATACAAGAAGGGAGATTTATTAGCTGGCATTTGTGTCAGTAAATAAAACAAAGCAGTTACTTACCCAATGCATGAATATTATCTTATTGATTTGAACCTTGAAGGTCTAGGTGGCTGAAGGCATTTGTCTTTATTACTGGTTTTCTGTAAAATGGTTAGCATATAGTAATGGATTATCAAAAAATAAATAAATTAAGGAAATGAAAAGCACAACTCAAAAGAAAATTGGTATGTTCTGTTGGGTCCATTTCATAATGTCGAGATTTCACAATCTCGAAGCTCTCAATACTGACGCTCAGAACTTCAAAATTGCAGAATCTCGAAAAAAAATAAAAAATAAAAAAATAAAACAGCAAAACATCAAAAATTACACCCCTGCAACTTAAATATACTGACTCTGAGATTGCACTACAGCGGAGAGAACGGTAAAGTTCCCTTTCCGCACTGTACAGCAATCTCCATTGACACTTTTCGAGATTCCGCAATTTCGAAGTTCTGAGCATATTCAGAGGTTCAAGATTGTGAAATCTCGACATTAGGAAGTGGACCCATTATGTCTGATACCAAATAATTTGGTAATTACTGAAATTAAAAAAGATGAAATGCAAAAAAAGGAATTTATAAGAGTAAGTGCCCATGAAATGTGTTAGGCCCTATTGGAGGATGACCCAGGTTCAGTTAGTGGTTCAAATGACATCCTATGTCAAAAGATGGACAGAAATGAGTGTCCTGGATGGAGGGGTATGCACACTGCTAGTCCTCATGTCAGGTCTCTGGTGGATGCTACGAATGTGTTATGAGGATGTTATCTTAAATGGGAATAGAAGGTGAACACTGACTGATTCACCATGGAGGCAAGATGAAATAGTGCACATACACATTGCAAATCAATTGGAATTTGCATATGTGTGTTGAAGGGGTAAGGGGATATTAGGGCTTAAAGTACCCCATCCCCAACAACAGTGTCACTCTGCACTGGGAAACCTTGATTTCACCAGCTCTATGAAAGAATCATCATAAGTTTGTGAGCATTAAGAAGAGCCTGCTGGATGAGTAGAGGTACATGTGGCCACAGGGCACAGTGAAGAGCAAAAATAAATAAATAAATAAATAAAGCTACAACATCAAAGCCAGTAAAAATAAATTAGTGAAATAATTCTAGAATGGTTATGAGATGTGATATATAAAGTTTGAAAAATAATGGTCTCATATTATTAACCATTTATCATTTTATGTATAGTCAAGAGCTAAAAACGTTCTGGCTAGACTCCTAAACCTTTTAGGATTATTAAACACGTCAGTGTAAATGCACTGCTGATATCTATGGAAAAGACTCTACCTATGATGGATCTAGGATATAGGCACAACAATTTTATCCCAGATGCAACAGTTTCTATTACAGAATTGGGAGGTGTCAGATGCACTGTTTTAGTGATGGGCAGAAGCCTATTGTACCCCACAACTCAAAATGAATTATGTAAAACCCAAGGTGTGCACGACAGTGGAAAAAAAGGTAATACTTGGAATGGTAAAACTTCAGGTATTTGCTATTCTTCAATGCCTTACAAATTCTGAAAAAATGTATATAATTTTGGAGAAATGGTGCTTAAAAATATGCAGTTTGAACAACTGTGCTTAGGAACATTAATCTGTATACTGCCTATATTATTTCAGGAATATTTTTTGCTGATGAAGAAGAAACTCAAGCAGCCATGTATGTCCCTTTTCAATAAAAAATAGGGTTAAGAAATGGATAATGCTGCTGAGTAGAACATCAGTCAGTAAAACTGGAGTAAATACTACAAATGTGCATTGAGTTTAGTTGAGGTGTGGGACCATATCTCTCAAATGCTCCTGATTTGGCTTCACAGTTTTGCTCCATCCCTCATAAAATGTTTGCTTTTCTGGCAAATCATTGAGAATTATAGTCAGTCATTATACCAGACATTAGAGTTTCATACTTATTACTGTTCAGAAAACGCGTGTTGATGCAACAACTGTAGTTATATTAACTTTTAAATAAAATGGAGTGATACCCCCTCCCCCCAAGCCATTCTCATAGGAGGCTATATCAATACCCACTCCTCTGGGAGCCATCTTTAAAATGTAGAAAGGGAAATAACTTACATCCCCATTATAAACTTATGTTTTACTTAACTGTTGCATAAATCTTGTGGTCCGGTTTAGTGTTTAGCCCCCATTTAATAACGCAGACATCACAATACACATTTAACACAGCTGAAAATTGGCTCTTTAATCATCATCTGTTGACAAATCCCAACAAAACTAAACTGCCCCTCTTTACCCCCACCAGTAGATCCACCCCATTTTCCTTCTCCATAACATCCAACAACTGTACCTCTATCTCTCCAGATGACCATACTAAGCTTTTAGGAGTAATAGTGGACAATAATCTCAAATTTGATCTGCATATAAATAAAACTATAAATAACATGAATAAGCTTGGCTTATTATATAGAAGCAAACCTTTTCTAACTCCATTAGCTAGGAATGCAGTCGCCCACTCACACCTACTCTCTACCCTTCTATATGCCTCCCCCATACTCTCCAATTTGAGCAAAACTGAACTTAGTAAGAGCTCTCACTGTTACAACCATATTTGCCATAGGCTCAACATATAGGACACATCACTGTCAAAACCTCAGTCTTCTCGGGTGGCCAGAACTGCCTAGCCTACTTCTGTTCAATTAGCTTATAGTAGCACACAAAATTCTGTACCACCCTGAAAATACTCCAGCACTCAAAATATCATAAAGCCATACAGTAATTCAAGGCAACTACCATCATCCAATAAACTGTTGGTCCAAACCCACAAAGCCTTTAACTCAGCCAGTGACTCCCTGTTTGCCGTCATTGGTAAAACTTGGAATTCACTTCCATCTAACCTTAGCCTCAAACTTTCTTTAAGTCTCTTCAAAAAAGGCCTCAAACAGTATTTTAAAGAGCACTGGCCTTGTCCTTGTACTAACCCTGATTAATCACTACTTATTCAATGCCTTATTTAAATTAATATTGTATGCATCTCTTGCTCATAATAGCTTGCTGCAACCTGTTGCTTTTGTGTACTATTACACACTGTCTATACTGTGAGTACCTACTAGAGAGTTTTGTAAATATGTTTGACTCATATCTGTTATGTTCTGTCTGTGTTATCTGGAGCTTTTCTCCTCGGGCCTCCACTGAAAATGGACATATATCCAGTAGGACTATCCCGGTCAACAAATGTAAAATAAATAAAATAAATAAATATTTAAAACTGTCCCAAATTTTGGATCTTTGTTCATAGGTTAATAGGTATATGCTAGGCTAACAACTGCAAGAGCCTTTTTAAGTCTAGAGAAGCAACCTAACCAAATTGTTTCCCCTTGTACTTTGGGTGTGTATCAGGATGGATATGTTAGTTTGGAGGTGGCTATAGGCTTTATCGGGGAGGTATGTAATTTGGGTAATATTTTACCTACTGTCAGCTTCTGTCCATTAGAGATATGGGGGCCAGACCAGAGGTGAATTTACATTTTCCCAACCAGTGGTCAAGGTTACATTTGAATAGGGTCATGGATGATCTCTGCTTTACGTGGATGGGGAGCCTATTCTGTAGAGTAGAGGTCCTTTGATGCACATATTGGTCTTGCCAGCATGTCCTATTTATGTTGCAGGCAAAGTTTAAAACCTTGGGTCTAGTGTTTCTAGTGCTGTTAATTTTGAGGATGTGCAAAGCATCATCATGGTGGGATCTAAGGATGCCTTATATGTCAGCATAGACTACTTCTCAGTAACCTGTAGAAGACCGAGTATAGAGATAGGGCCCTAAGGTGATCTGTGTAGGACAGCGTGTTAATACCCTGGATTCTGCTGTTGAAGAACCCCTGTGCCCATTCCAGCTGTTGAAAATGCCTGGTCAGGTACATGCTGAAGGGGGTATTGTACTCAATGATGTGTCAGATAAGGGTTGAGTAAAGTGGTGTTATAACTTCCTTGGACCTGGATGCCATACCCTTAATTATAATAAGTTAAGCAGCATGGAATGAATTTCTTACTAGATCGGCTACATGTTGGTTGAAGGCCAGATTACTATCTACATACGTTCTCAGACCCCTAGCTACCAGATTAACTTTTAGGGGGGGGGTTTTATCAATGGAGCAGTTGGCTTGTGTAGACATTTTCACAAAGGGCACTATAATGTATTTCTTTGCACTGAGTATTAAACTGTGGTTTTAGCACCAGTCATTTGTCTGTGTTAGGCCCTATTGGAGGATGTTAGAGTCATGGAGGGAATCTATGATAGCTTCCAACCTACAGTCATCTGCAAACTTTGTGAGCCGAGAAATAGATGCCAAAGAGCAGGGGGCCCCGCACAGATCACTGAGGTACTGCACTGGTGACCAGTCTCTTGATGTAGGTGGTCTCACCAATCCTGACTTCTTTGGTCCAGTCTGTGAGCCACCTGGCAATCAAGCGAGTTATGGAGGGATTTATGCCTAGTTCTGAAAGTTTGTTAACAATACCTGAGTGGAGGATTGCATCAAATGCCTTCACCAGGTCAATGTAGGTGGTATGTATAGTCTTCCACTAATCCATTGCCTTGGTAGCCCTGTCAAAGAAGTGTACCAGGTTAAGTAGGTGAGAACTTCCCTTGACAAGCCAAACTGAGATGGGTCCAATATCCTTGCTGATCATTTCCATGATAATTTCTTCCAAGGCTTTGCATATTAGACTTGTCAAACTATTAAGTCTGTAGTTTCTGGGGTTGGTTGATGGACTACCCTTCTGAAGAGAGATGACCATTGCAGCCCTCAATTTACTTGGCGTGTAATCTGTTTAAGGCTGTAGTTGAAAAGTACCTCAAGTGGTCCTGAAAGGTCATGTTTTAAGTTATTTATGAAGCAACCCAGAATATTGTTGGGGTCCATTAAGGCAGTGTTTTTGGCATTGGCAAATGCTGCCAAGACCTACTACCTTTGGATAGTTGGGAGGGAATATGCTATAAGGGATTTCATAAGGGATAGCAGGGGGGAGTGGGGGGGAGTTTGAGCTGATAATGAGGCAAACCTGACATGAATGCCAAGTTACTAAACAACAAACACTAAAGTAAAATAAAAAATGAAGTTGGCATGAAGAAACAAGAGGAAAAGCTTCAATAAACAGAACTTGGAGTGATTTCACCCCTTACTATCCTTGGGACACCATCAGAGTCAATCACAACATAATTAAACCACAATTAAATATAGGAAACCATCAAGCAGCAGCCACTCAAAAATAATGATTAATTAAAACACTGAAATCAAATTAAAGACACAGATTCACAAAAAAAAACACCAGCTCATTTTCAAAATGTCTAGTGTTAAAAATATCATAAATATAGAAGGTGTATATTAAAATATATATATTTTTATCAGTGCTCCAAAAAATACAACGTCCTAGGCAAACTAATACACAAAAATTAAACATGTATCCATTGTGTATAGTAAATGAATGTTAAATTAAACTTAGATGCCATTTATCCCAGTTTTTATCCATTGGATTTAGCCTCAACTGGACTGTTCTCTTGGAGACTTTCACTATCACCACCCCTTTCATTCCATTCGACTTTGCCAGTCACAAAAACAGAGGAGCTTTTTAAAGTCATCATTACATCCTTTAGAGTGCCTATACCGGGCACTGTTAAGCTTCTTGTTTATCACGTCATTGATATGTTCACCAGTATGGTCTTTAAGTCTCCTCACAGTTTTCCCTACATAAAATGCTTGATATGACATACAAGTGGCAAGATACCTAACCATTTTAACATTACAGTTTTAACAGCCTGGCCATTCAATTGAATGGTCATATCTACTGACTGTAATGTAAGGCCTGTTTTTTAATATATTTGCAAAATTTGCAGGCTCCACATTTAACCATTTGTGACCAAATGAATTTACTTTTGAATTCCTTTCATGTTCCAACCAGCCTTTTATGTTTTTGCCCTTGCCATACACTATCTAGGGACTTTGCTCAACTGTTAATTCATTTTTAGGGGTAAATAACATATTTCAATAACTCTTAAGGGTTGCCACTATAGTTGGTAGTCCTGATTGTAATAAATTGTCATGGCAGCCATCTTCTCATCTCCTAGTGGTGTTGTAGCATCATCTTTACATGCCATAGAATTATACCCACTTCTTAAAATAGGAGCAAATATTGTCATTCAGTCCTTATAAATCTCCTTTTTCATTTTGTTCATCATATTTCTCTCCCCCTCCCACCTTTTACCTTGCCTTTACTTAACCCTGCTTATTCATTTATTATTCATCATTCCTGAATGCACATTATCAGGTAATTTAGGACTACCATTGTTTGCTTTATAAGCTTCAGGAAATGTACTTCAGACAGGTTTGTTAGACAAGATTTGTTGGATACTTAAATTTATTTAAATACTGCATGCTTCAAGCAAATAGTTGTAGCAGTTTTGGTAGAGGTGAATTATGTATTAATGTCTTGATTTATTTATGTATTAAGATATGTTTTAAGTAATAGACCTAGTAGAAATGAAACATTTTAAGTATGTATTCTTAACTATGCATTTTAAACAAGCGTTTTTCTAAATATAAATTCATAACTTTTTAACTACGTTTTTCAACTATGTATTTTAAACAAGTATTTATTTTAAACATAAATATAAATTCATAACACTTGACACAAACTTATAAAAAATTGATTTAATTATTGTACGATGCAAGTACATATATTTCAGCAAGAGCCTACATATATTTTTAATGTAAGCAACACACACAGCACATTATTTAGGAGCTTCATTTATTGAAATCTAAGTAACAGTGAAGCACTAACTTAACTGATGTATCATTTATCAATTACTAATCAAACAGCATAGTTTACTTGTGTAACTAATTGAGGGGAAGTTGAGAGTGGAACAGGTTTTATACCACAGTGTGAAGTAACTGTATGTGGTCTGAAGACGTCTCGCTATAAGCGAGACAAAAAGCGCTTAACAGAAATAAAGGGTAGTAGGTTTTTACAACTGGATTGTGCTTTTTATTTTATAATAGTGGAACATTTTATAGCTAGAATACTTGGTTTTCCTTTGGATTACTTCTGGACTGTGCCTGGTTTGTGAAAGGAATACTTGTTTTTCCTTTGGATTACTTCTGGACTGTACCTGGTTTGTGAAGGGGTCTGTCTGTTTTGAAAACTTGCATGTAATCATTGATATGTTCACCAATATGGTCTTTAAGTCTCCTCATATATTTGTTCTGCTACGCAGTGTTCGTTTTTAATACTGAATAGCTGTTTCTATGACTGGATGTGGAGGAACTGTTTTATTTTAATCCTAGTTACATATCGTGGATATTCCGCTCCATAACCCTGTTTCTGTTGGTTTACACTGTCGTTGTGTAATTATGTTGTGGCTGACTCTGATGATGCCCTAAGGATAGTAAGGGGTAAAGGTGCTAAGTTCTGTTTTTTTATTAAAGCTTTTCTTCCTGTTTCTTCATTCAGACTTTGTTTTTTATTTTACTTTAGTGAGTGAAGTTTAAGCTGAATTGCTCAGTCAGAAGATTCGCTATATCCTTCTGCTCAGTGAAGGTGGTGCCATTGACTTCCAATTCAGCACACTGCTGTGTGTTACCTTTAAGGGTTTGGACATAGTCAAAGAAGTTTTTGTGGTTGTCCTTAGCCTGACATACTATCCTGACCATGTAGTTGGCTGGCCTTGTTGGACTTAATTAATCCTCTTAGTTTCTTGTTTAGTTTAATCACTGAGCTCTTGTCTTTATGAGAGTAGCTCTTTGGATTTTGGCCATGCCATTTTTTTTCCTTTTGTTATACACCCTGTTAAGTTTTGGATTTCACTAGTGTAGTTTGCTTTTTTTGTTTGTTATAGACTTATTTCTTTGAGGTACTGAAGCCTGTATGCAACAATTCACGTTTGTATAAAGAGTTTCTGTGAACAATTCTGCAAAGGTTGCTGTGATCTTAGGCTATGGTGGGGCATTGAATTTTGAAAAAACTGTCAGTCAGTAAGTTGATTTTTATTTTGAAGGAGATAACTTTGCAATCCACCCTCACGGATGGTGGGGTGTTGGGACTGTGCAGTGCTCTTCCATGTTGATGAGTACTAGGTCCAGTATATTTAAATATTTTGTTGGAGTGCACACTATCTGGTCCAGGGTACTTGTGATAAAGTCCTGGAAACATTGTGCCTGCGAGTCTGAGGCATTGTATTTTTCCCAGTCTATAGAGGGGTAGTTTAAGTACCCATGAATAGGGTATTTGGTTGGATGGTAAGTATCTCTAGTAGGTGTACGTATGGGTTATGAGATGCTTGTTTCATAGATGGTGACATATATTTAGCTAGGATATAGTAAGGAATTTTATCTATGGTGACTTGCACTTTGATGAATTCCAGGGCACCATCTTGTTTAACCAACATATTTGTTGCTGATGTAGATCTTGTCTGTGCTGCTATTGGCCTAAATGAGTGGAAGAAACTGTAGCCTTGGACTTCTGGAGTACTTTCTGCAGCATTAGACCAAGTCTTGGTAATGTTATAGATGTCTATATATAGAGCTTGTAAGGTGTGGAGTTTCTTGTTCAGGCTCATAACACTGAACAATAACACCTTAAGGCTGCTCTTTTTTTTTTTGTTTGCTATGTTGGAAGTTTTGTCATTTTGGCAATGCCTAAAAAGGCTTTAAGGGATGGATAAAGTTTTAGCCAATATTCAAAAGCTCAAGGGGGGCAGGTGTAGACCATCCTTGGCAAAAAAATGTGGTTTGTTTGTCCTCCCATGCTGACAGATACTGAATCCCTATGAAATGACACCAGAAACTAAGCCAATTTTAAATCAATTTTTTTTATACTGTAACATCATCATTGCTGATCAATGCAAGTCACATGCCTATCTGTGACGCGTATTCAGAGAGAGATCCATAATGTCTCTTTTGATATAGTCCATTGAGGTACATCTCAGGTCATTCACACCCACATAGACTACTATATTTGTACCTGTGGTACAGAGACTTGAGTATGTGCATGATCTTGTTGATCCTGGTATGTGCATGATATTGCCGATCCTGGCTCCAGATAGGCAGCTGACTGTTATCTTCTCCTTTTCTAGCCTAGTGATTGGGCCATCTGTGTGTTGTACAATAAAATCCCCTTTGACAAGAATCCTAGGTGAAGTGCTTGCTTGTCTTATGGGCTTACATCAGGGAAAGCCATTGAGTGTAGGCTTATGTGCATTTTTTGTTGTTGTCTGTTATTGTCTGTTGGTGTGTGCTTTAGAGATTGCTGAGGGTAGGCATTGTTGTTTGCAGGCTCAGATGGTCTTTGAGGTTTGGGAATATTTTTTTAAGTGCCTCAGCATAAAATGGTGTGTGTGTGTGTGTGTCTGTGTGTGTGTGTGTGTGTGTGTGTGTGTGTGTGTGTGTGTGTGTGTGTGTGTGTGTGTGTGTGTGTGTTAACAACCTTGTTTGTAAGTGAGACTTTTGTCTCCAAGGAAATTGTGTACGTAAATCTCTCGCATACAGTGTTAGTTTCTTTAAGGATTTAATGGTTGTATGTGAACATGAGACAATTGCTACATTGTTTCAGGAAACCAATATATATTAAAATGGCCATAGAGACAATTGTAAATTGCATCTCTGTGCTGCCCAAATATGTATTAGGATTGTCTGTTATGGTTTAAGGACTAGGTTTTCTAGAGGTCTCCTGGGATGGTTACTAGGGTTAAGGTCAGATATTAGATAGTGCTAGGATATTGCACTGGTGCTGTCTGGCAAGCAGCTGCTTTAAGCTTAACTCTGCTCAATGCCTTACTATTTTACAGGTTATAGTCCTAATATAGTTTTACAGGTAAATTGTACTGTCCAAGCCTTTGCCTATGTACAGGGTACTGCCACTTGTGAGGTGAGCAGTTCTGCTGAAGCATGCCTAACTTACAGCAAACAGAAAAAAAGCTGAAAAGCCTCTGGCTAATAAATAATGAGCACTTTGAGCTGCCGTGGAGTCCCTCCCAACTCAAAGAGACCAGGCAAACACCTGCTAAAAGGTGGATGATCCTGGACTTACTAATGTAAAAACACAGCAGAAAACACTCGTGTAATTCAATAACAACTACTATGTCCTTGGCTAGATTCCTGTTCTACAAGGTGGTTTAGAAATCAAACAGCTCAAAAGACCAACAGACAGAGAAAAATAACAATTTTTTGTCATAAAATTAACTGCTTTAAAAATGCAGTCACATAGTATTGTTCAGAATTAATAGCAACTGCAAAAAATCAAGTAGCTTATCTTACTGTGGATGGATCTTGATGCATAGACACACTTTAAAATCTCAGGCGAGGTCGGCAAGCATTGTTGAACTCTGTGGGAGTAAGCCCAGAGCTGCACAAAAGTGCCTAATTTATAGCAAGCCAAAAAAGAAAAAAGAAAAGCTGAAAACTTACTCCTTTACCCTCTGGCCAATAAACGACTATACTTTCAGCTCTCCTGCAGTACTTCCTAACTCAGAGAGACCAGGCAACTTTCTTCTGCCAAAAGATGGATGATCCTGGACTTACTAATGTAAAAAGTACAGCAAAAAGGACTCAAGAACAGTTCAACAACAAGCAGCCAAATCCCTGCCTTACAGTTTTCTTATGTGTTTCTACACTCATATAGACCTGGTCACCACCTACTGCCACTAGATGGACTATCCTAGGCCTTAATGTAAACACACAAGAGAGATTGCTTGAGAGTATACTGCTACCACAAAACAACTTAAACAACTACCTAGACAAGGAGATTTCAAGTATTAGGGACCTTTAAGTACAAAATCAACAAATAAAGCAAAAATAAAGCAGTCGCCTGCTAAAACAATTAACTGAAGTGGTATATAATAAAATAAATCTCTTCTCTGCTAAGGATGAAGCAGGATTATTTCAGGACCTTCTCAGCATGTGGTAAGGGTGCTATGCAGATGGGAGCTCTGACAGACAATATGTAGTAAAGGAGGTTTATTCAAGAACAATACTTGTTTGCTGGGGTGGGCATTCATTACTATGGATCTATGGAAACAATGGGTGGGATGAGTACTTTAATAGCTTACACAACAGACAACATCAATGAAAGAGAGGAGAGAGGGACTTTGGAAATCAGATTACTATGAGGGGCAGAGGTCAGAGATACAGACTTTTAAAACCACAACAGGTAAGGGTGGAAATTTGGGGAAAAATCAAGCTACAAGAAGCTATAGGTCAATGACCCCAGGTAGGCTAGAATTTCAGAAATTATAGTTTAATGTCAGTGGAGGGTGGGACAGACACAAAGAACATGGAAATGGAAAGACCATGGAATGGAATGGAATTTTAAACAAGTAAATAATAAGCAGAATATAAGACTCTGGCAGCAGAACTGGAATATAAACAACTGTAAAAGCACCAAAGCAACCATTTTGGAACAGACATTACAGTACTCTCACTATTGTAATTCTACCACCATCTAAGGCACCAGAATATGCAGAAATGAATGATGGACACTACTTATGGGAAAAATGCAGCAATAAATGACTAAATAAGGCTTAAATATGGCAGTAGTTCACAGTTCTGCCACAAACATAAATTAACCTATAAGACTTAGAACCAAGACAGGATTCAAAATATAAACAGCTCAGTTTGGCAGAACTGCTCAGAGTTTGGTATTCTTAGCCAGAGATAGGTTCATAGCTTCATAGGTTCATAGGTTCATACTAGGCTATCTGCCCAAGGGCAGTTATAAGCCTAGCCCATAGTTATGTGGCTTTCGCCACCCCTTTAGTTTGAATAAAAACTATGCCTATCATTTTGCTGTGCCTCTGTCAAGCAGTGACACTGAAGTAATCCCTGGGGCATATCTGCGATCTCCCATCCATTGGTCAAGATTCCTCTTGAACAAGGCCAGCGAGGTGCTCTGCCTCACATGTACCGGGATTTTGTTCCACAGCACAGGGAGTCTCTGGGTGATGAATCTGTCCCTCCAGCACGTTCTATTTATAACTGTGTCAAGGTTTAAGTCTCCCGGCCTTGTGGTTCTGAGGGATCTAGATTTTTTGAGGTGAAGCATATTCATCAAATCTGGGTTTGACATGGCCTTATATGTCAGGCACAGGTCACCTCTGAGCAAGCGGTATGAGACTGAATAGAGCTGGAGTTCTTTCAGTCGGGCAGCATAAGACATATTTTTGAGACCCTTTATCCTTTTGGTGAGGAACTTTTGGGGCCTTTCAAGCTGCAGCAGGTGTCTGGTCAGATACATTCGAACGGGCATTGTACTCAATCATAGGTCTAATGAGTGATGAGTACAGGGGGACGATGACCTCCCTTGATCTAGATGTGAATCCCTTCATGATCAGGTGGGCGATATAGAAGGTTTTCCTAACTACTTTAGCAACATGAGTGTCAAATGAAAGGCTACTGTCAACCTGGGTCCCCAGATCCCTGATGACTTTTTCTGTGCTCAGTGGATTGCCACCTATATGGTAGCTAGGGGTAACCTTGTTTTTCCCGAAGGGTATGACTATGCATTTTTGGCGTTTAACTTCAGGCCATGGCTCTGGCACCAGTTATCCATTTCTGTGAGGCCCTTCTGGAGGATATCTGTGTCAGATGTGTTTTCGACTATGGCGCCCAGTTTGCAGTCATCTGCAAACTTTGTCAGCCATAACCCTCCTGTGTTTGCTTGTACTTCAGAAAAGTAGATGCCGAACAAGAGTGGACCCAGGACTGAGCCCTGTGGGACACCACTTATGACAGGCTTTGAGTCTGACATGGCTCCAGCAACTCTGACCCTGTGGGTTCTGTCACTTAGCCAGTTTGCAACCCATCTTGTGATGTATGGGTTTACATTCAAGCTGATGAGTTTTTCGATGATACCTGAGTGGGGTATTGTGTCGAAGGCCTTTGCCAGGTCGAGGTAGGCTGTATGGATTGCCTTTCCCTCATCAATGGCCTTGGTGACTGTCTCGAAAAAGTCAACCAAGTTTAAGAGGCAGGATCTGCCTTTGACAAAGCCAAACTGGGTTGGATCCAAAGTCTGCAAGTTCCCTATGTCTTTATTTATGAGTTCCATTATGATCCTCTCCATGGCTTTGCAGATAAGGCTTGTCAAGCTAATGGGGCGGTAATTTCCAGGGTCTGTGGAGGCACCGCCCTTATGAAGTGGGACCACAGTCGCCGTGCGCCACTCCTTGGGTACGTATCCTGAGGTGAGGCTAAGATTAAACAGCTGTCCTAACTGTGGGTTTAATTCCTCGTTGAGTTCGTGAAGCACACAGCCGGGGACACCATCCGGTCCCATGGATGCTGTGTTTTTTGCCTTAGTGAAGTGCATCTAAGAAAATCCAAGGTATCCACTGATATTTTCAAAAAATAAATAGAATTTAAGCCTTTTTTTTTGCACTTGTGTATTGTATTCTACTGAACTGTTGCTTCATTTTTACTGTTTTTGCTGCTGTGACTGATTAATTCTGCACTTTGTATTTTTACTTACTCTGCCTTAAATAGCATAGGCTAGATTCAGACTTGCTGAATCTAGACTGTTTGGCATCACTGGAGCACTAAAACTAACCATCATACACTAATAGGGCCTCCATGCACCCTTGCGGCAAAAGTGAGTAGCTCAAGACCCATCTGCATTGGAGATTGTTGGAATAAAGGCTCTTTGATGGGCTCTTCTATTGGTAGATTGTCTTAGAATTATTTAAATTCACTTGTATTTAAGCACCACATTTGTGCATAGCTGTGCACTACACAATGGGGGTAAGTGGTGCCTTGTATTGACCCAAATGCCTAGAATCATATTTTTCCCCCGAACACCACCTTCTCAAGCTTCCACGCTGCTCTTTGGGCAACTTAGTTGCACACTGCTGCACTGTAAGCAGCTCAGCTAAGCACTATCAAGCATCACTCCACTTTCCTCACTAATCTTATTTAAGCCTCCTTGCTAATCTAAGAGAAATAGCTGATCTTTTAGCTTCCCACAAACCAGGAATTACCTACTACTATGAGCAGTGAATTTCTCAACATTTTTCCAGCCAGTCTGATTGACACGGGCATCCTGACACAATGTAGCAATTGCCTCAGGGATATTAGCATCCACCTGATCCTAAAGCAAACAAATACAGTATGTGAGAGATGCCACTATACCATGAAACTTGAATCAGTCTTTTAACGAAACAATAAATAAGACATCGGAAAGATTGTCAGCTCACACACCTCTCCTCTTACACAAAATAAAGTTATGACACATAAACCCACATACGTGGAGGTACTCTCCAACAGCCTATCAAATGATCAGAGACCTCACAAGTGCAAACACCCCTCACATACTGGTACACAAACTGAATCCACCAGTACACATAACAACACATATAACAGTGTCTCAACAATCAAGCCCCTAAGGCAAAATGCTTCATAACCAAATGTCCTAGTCACAAGTGACTCAGTAGTGAGACACACAGACATCCCTCTCACCAGGCTGGACAAGGAGAAGGTCATGGTCAGCTGCCTGTCAGATGCCAGGATCCACCAAGTCACACACGCAGTCAAGTCACTCAGCAACAATTACCATTATGACTCTGTCCTAGTACATGCTGGAGTGAACGAGCTGAGATATACTGCTCTGGACTATATGAAGAGAGACATGATAGAACTCACAGATTATGTGTGCCAGGCAGATATGTTCCTAGCCCTAAGCAGCATTCTACCTTCACCTAGGATGATGCCACAGTACAAACAAAAAATGATTGATTTTAACAATTGATTTACTCCAAGGGGATCCAGTATCTTTCAGCCTGGGAAGGCATGGCCAACAGACCTTGAGGCTTCATCAGAGATGGCCTTCACCTGTCTCCTCAAAGTTTTAGCACATTTACAAAGGTGCTTGCCTCCCCCATATACCATTTTAGGCTATGTCAAAACAACAAAACATCCGACATAGAAAAATACTCTAGAGGCAAACTCGAGGTCATGCTGCTTAATGCTAGGAGCCTAAACAGTAAACTACACTCCCTGGAAGCACTTCTAACCTTGGAAGTTGCTGACATCGGTGCAGTCACGGACACTTGGTTCAAGGCTGCAGGGAGCACCCCAGCCGTGCAGGGCTACAATGCCTTCCACACGTTCAGACCCCAAAATGAGCATGAAAGAACCAAAGGTGGAGGTGTATCCATTTTAATTAAATCCAAATACACCTCATGACTGGTGAAACAGTACAACTCTCTTGAGCTACTCTAGGTCTAAATAACTATACGTAAAATAACTTACCACATCATAGCTAGCTAAATGTCCCCCACCATGAATCAGGAGAAACACACCACCTACCTGGACTTGCTTGAAATGCTCAGTATACAGCCAAACACCTTGGTCGTGGGAGACTTCAACCCATCCATTGATTGGGTGATATACTCAAGCAGAAACATGATCATACTGAGGTTCCTGGACTTTGTTAACTCAAATGAACTGGAACAATTAGTCTGTACCCCTACATGGTGTTCTAATGCCCTAGACTTAGTAGTCACCGACATGGAGGGTTACTGCACTACCCCAGTGTGCTGCCCTCCCTAGTTAAGTCAGACCATAAATCTATCTTATTTAAAGTGAAGATCAGACCTTACACCCCCATAGCAGCAAAAAAAAAAAAAAATGTTTCCAAAGCAAACTATTGCCTCCTAAGCAATGGTATAAATGGTTTCAAAGCCCAGTTAACACAGGCAACAATGACTCCTATGAGGAAGTACACAAATGCCACATATAGACACTTAAGCAAATGTATTGATGTGGCTGTGCCTGACAGAACTAAAACCAGGTCCTCTCATAAAATTGAACCACCCTGGTGGACTGCAAATATAAATAAGCTATATAACAAAAGAAAGAAACTGATAGCCAAGAGCAAGAATGAACATATTCAGCAAAGGAAGATTATCCTACACAGCCTAAACTAGCAAATCAGAAACCTTGTAAAGTCCTCTGAAGCTAGTTATGAGACTAGACTTTCATCCCTAGCTAAGACAATCATAAGGCATTCTTTAGCTACGTCCGAATACCCAGCTGTCTGCCCAACTTATAGTGGGTGGCACCACTGATACTGAACCTGAAGAAATTTCCAACCTACTAGCTGACAGATTTGGTAGCAATTTGACCTCCATGTCCCCACCAGCCATACCCCATAGCATTCCTGATATCTGTCCTCTACTGGTTATCTCCAAAGAACAGGACATTCAAGTGTTCTCCGAGGCCAAACATATTGCCTCCATGGGACCAGATAACATCCCAGGCTGCATACTAAACCTAAAACAAGACCTAGAAGAACCACTTAGCTGCCTCTTTAACCACAGCTTGAGCTTTAGTTTAGTGCCAGAAGAGTGGAGAACAACAACAGTAATCCAGCTTGCACAAAGAGGGCCAATCAACCAACCCTGGGGACTATAGACCCATTAGCTTGACCAGCCTTATCTGCAAGACCATGGAAAGAATCATCATGAACCTTATCAACCAGAACTTAGGCAATTTTCAGATTCTTGACCCAACACAGTTTGGTTTCATCAAGGGTAGACCTTGCTTATTAGACCTAGTGAACTTTTCTTGAGAAAGGCACCAAAGCCGGGGGTGAGGGTAAAGCAGTACATACCACCTATCTTGATTTAGCTAAGGTATTTAACACAATTCCCTATTTAAGGATCATTGAAAAACTTTCCCAACTGAGTATTAATCCATTCATCACTAGATGGGTAGCAAACTGGCTTACAGATGGAATACACACTGTTAAAGCTGGGGAATCCACTTCACCAGTAGACCAGTTACCAGTGGTGTACCACAAGGATCTGTACTGGATCCTCTACTGTTTGGAATTTATTTTTATGAAGTCCAGTCAAGAGTAGATGGCCTGTGGCTTACTAAGTTTGCAGATTACTGTAAACTGGGCGCAATCATAGAGTCCCCCAATGATATCAACAAATTACAGAAGGAGCTGACACAGGAAAATGATTGGTGCCAGGGCTATGGACTGAAACTAAACTCAAAAAGTGCATCATTGTCCTCTTTGGTAAAGAAGTATCCCATGTAATTTTTGATATAAATAGCAACCCTCTAAGCCCACACACAGTGGTAAGAGACTTGGGAACATAGTGTCATAGAAACCTAAACTTCAATCACCATGTGTCCACAGTAGTAAGGAAAGCCTTCTACACTGCCCATCTCATAAGTAAGGGCACTGCATCGAAGACCAGGGAAGTCATACCTCTGCTGTACTCAGCCCTTATCAGACCACTGATTGAGTTCAATGCGCCCTTCTGTATATACCTCACCAAACACCTGCAGCAGCTGGAGAGACCACAGAGGTTTCTAACCAAGAGAATTCAAGGCCTCCAAGACATGACCTATATGGAAAGAATGAAATCCCTATCACTGTACTCTGTATCATACAGGCTGCTGACAGGCAACCTGTGCATGGCCTACAGAGCAGTCTCTGACCCCACCCTGATGGAAATGCTGCACATCTACAAATCAAACTGGACAAGAGTCACTTGATCCAGGGATCTCAACCTAGCCTGTGACATTAATAGAACTTGTGCAAGAGACAGATATGTCTCCCAGAGACTGCTGCTCCACTGGAATAAGCTCCAATGTCATGTGAAGCAGAGCTCTCAATGACCCTATATAAATGCAACATTGGCAATTGGACAGGGAACTACAAATTCACCCATGGTGTGGTATCTATGACCCTCATAGACATGGCCACTCAGAGCTGATCGCAGTATCACTATAGAAACAACAACCATCTAACTATGGTCAACTTGGATACTCAGGGATTTTTACATGCCTAGGCTTGTAAAGGCCGTAGCTTCATTAGCCTAGTGACCTCCTATGAACAGCTAGCATTTGCAACAAAGTCTGCTTATGGAGATAGAAGTGCAGTGGCATATATACACTCAATTTTCCCACAACTGCAAATGAAGCTACAAGACTAAAGTCTCAGAACAAAATAAGAAATGCAAACAGTTAACTTTTTGGCTAAAACATGGGAAAAATCAGTATCACTCTAAGAGCAACTTAAAATATTTAATGAGACGTGAAATAAAAGCTTTTTTCTGTTTCCTTTTTGTAGAAAGGCTTGTTACTTAACAGTTCGGGGCTTTCCGCACCTCTTCAAGTCTTTATTTATTTAACATTTGTTTACCAGGAAAGTCCGACTTGGAACAAGCCAATTTTCAGTGGAAGCCCAGGAAAAAATGCTACAGATGCATGTCTTTGTAATGTGGGAGGAAACCGGAGCATCCAGAGGAAATCCACATGAACGCAAGGAGGATATTCAGACTCCGCACAGAAGGCACCTCAGCTGAGAACTTCTTGCTGTGAGGTGACAACACTAAGTGCTGCACCAGTGCATCATCCTACTGTGTGCTTTGTTTACTTCCATGAAACATCATTCATCTATTATGTTTGGCTTTGTCTAGAATTCTTAAGCAAAGAAATTGATAAGTACGTGTGAGACTAACATACCAGAATAGAGCAGGACAGTTACGCTCAAGAAATGCATTCATTATGTATACACTTGTTATTATTTATTGATCAGCTGAGAGCACTACAAAAAAAAAGTTTCAATTTTTAGGCTTGGCCTACAAGAGTGGAAGAAATAAAGGTTATCATAACCAGTTGCATAAGATAGCTGGCAAAATTATGTAGGACTAATGTTACACAGCAAACAGTAAGATACATACAGAATAGTAAATAATAAGTGTGGATCATCCATGTAGTGAATATGTTGAGATGTGACTAGATATCCCCAAGGTAACTGAAGAGTGAAGCTTTAGAAATCTCTTATGTTATCTGGCCACACTGAGAATAGCCAGTAGTGATTACGTCTACTGGCTACTTGTTCCTTCTGCAGCACATGAAGAAATCCTTTTAGGAAAATAAAAGTTAGGATATTTGAAGGGTAATGGCATCACAGTTGTGAGATATCTACTATTAGTGTGAGTTTCATAAATGGTTAGTATCCCATAATTAGCTGACCAGTTTCTGTAGATTAAATCTATTAGCTGTAGTCGATGTTTAATTTGCTGATACTAATGTCCAATTGTATGCATCGTTGAACTGGATAGTATTGAGCTGAGAAGCAGATCATCTACTGTGTGCTTAGTTTACTGGACTACCAATCCTAATAACAGGCAATCTTTCATAATTTATTCTGAATATTTATGCTACTGATGTTGGTTGTATGAAGTACATTTTTCTGTGTAATTCTGCTTGTGGACACAAAAGGTTTGCTATGTTAGGCAAAGTAACTTCTCTTTTGTTCTCGGTAAAAATCTGTTCCAAGGAACAAGTGCAGCTGATACTGACTGGCTGTTTGGGCTTTTTCGAGCTGAATAAACAACTGAGATTTGTGCTGCAATGGTCTCCACTCAGCTGATCTGCTCTGAGCTACACTTTGCACAGCAGCAGGGAACAGTGCATTCCACAGATGCAAATCATTGAAAATTAATTCTGACTATTGTCTTCATAGCTCTACCTATGATCTACATCTTCAAGTCACATGCCTATGCAATCATTACAAAATGGGGGAGATCAATTAGCACCAAGCTCTAACCCTTGCCCCCAGCTAAAAGAATATATTGCAAAATGCACAACCTCTTGTTTATTCCACAAAATACAAACTCCTTGCTATCATCAAAACTTGGCATCATAGGTTAATGCTTTGGTGCTATGAGGCTCACAGAGTAAAACTAGATTTAGCTCCTTAAATTCCTACTTTGATTAACACAATTATTACTCCTAACTTTCTTGGTACTCAACAGCTTGGTTACTTGACCCCTTATCCTGACATTATAGATTCATCATTTACCATTACAGCTATGATACCAGATGTACTAGCCACCCCGAGGTAGTGCACAAACTGCCTAATGTTCATTGACAACCATGTATTTTTACCACACTCAAAAATTACCCATAAGAAGTGCAAATACTTAAGTATATCTAGAGGCTACTGTCACACTAAAATAAACTGCTTGCTCCCTTGAGGTTATTAACCGCACTCACATTACACCTGCACACCACTTTCAAAAAATAAACCTTCTCCTACTGAAATACTTACTAAGTCCCTCCCCAAGCTGCACAGGCTCCTAAAACATAAGCCTCACTTTCAAAATCATCAGCTGCATGGCCGCACAATTTCCTGAAACATAAGCCTCACTCTTAAAATTGTCAGCTGCACAGTCACACAAGCTCCTGAAACATAAGCCTCACTCTCAAAATCCTCAGCTGCACAGTCACACAGGCTCCTGAAACATAAGCCTCACTTTCAAAATCCTCAGCTGCACAAGGACATTTTACAAGCTACACATATAGCACCAACCTGGACAAATACTGCCAAGAGGGGATACCAAGGCAGCACACCAAAGTCCTTAAGGCCAAATGGGCCAGCCAGTAGACAAAGAAATGCTCTAGTCATAGGTGACTCCATAGTGAGACATACAGACATACCATTCACCAGAATGAGTAAGGAAAAGGTGATGGTGATCGTCTCTCAGGTGCCAGGATACAGAAATAATGATGTCATATACCTTAACCCCTTCTATATGTATGACATAGCCATTGTTCATGTGAGTGTGTACAACGTGAGACATACATCCTTGGATTATATGAAGAAAGGCATGGTATACCTCTGTGAGTATGCTTCCAAAACTGCTATAAAGCCAGTCTTAAGTAGCACTCAGCTTTTGTTGAGAATGCCACTACATAAGCAAAATATAACTGACTTCCACAACTGGCTTAGTCATTCTTGTCATTCATTAGATGGGCATCCATTGTGTATGTGTCTGCAGTGAGATGATCAGAAGTCCTACTTGCATTGCCAGGGATGACCTTTATTTTTTTCCTCAGGGCTTTTGCATGTTGGTCAAGACTTTCTGTACCGCCAAAGTGCTTCTTTTAGACAAGTTAAGCCTGCTGCATCTACATCCTAGACAAACCACGTCAGGACAATATAAAAGTAGCCCTGCTCAGTATTAGAAATATTAATAAGAAATTGCTCTCCCCAGAAGTCCTCCTGACTCTAAAATATATTGACATCTACATTATAACTGAAACTTGGTCCCACTGATGTGACAACACCCACTCCCTTTTAGGTTTCAATGCCTACTACCCATTTAAACCCTTTACCAAGGGAATCCCTATTATTGGTGGTGATGTGTCTGTATTGCTATGTAACTCCATCATGTCTAGACTTATGTGGCAGAAAATAACATAGAACTCCTGCACATCTAAGTAGCTATCAATATGATTCCTCATCATATTCTGAACAGCTATAAAAGTACTTCTATGATGCCCTCATCCCATGAGACAAGCAAACTTGAATCCCTCACCATTGAACCAAACACTATTATTCATAGGTGTTTTGATTGCCTGTCCCTTGCCTGGAAAACCTGCATGACTACAAATAACTATGCACAAAACTTACTAGATTTCAACAGTGCAAACTCACTAGATTAGATTGTGCATTTCTGCACCAAGGGGTGTACTATTCTGCATATGGTCATCATGAACATAATCCCATTTTTCTCTAAAACTATAGTTACCCCATCTCTGTTCAGATCTGACTACCACTCAGTGGTCTTCACAGTTAGAACCCATTGCAAAGCACCCACAAATCCTATTATCTTCAGAATTTCTCTAAGTGAAGGAAATTGCAATTGGACGATGACCCAAAGCGGTGGAAGAGCCCTACTTCCCTTGATGATCAGAGCCTCGCCAGCCTTACATCCAAGATAAAAAAGAAAAAAATAAATAATTTTGAACTTCATAAACAAAGATATTGCCAGTCTACAATCCCTTGAACTAAACCAGTTTGGGTTTGTGAAGGAAAGAGCCTGCCTAAAAAATCTAGTACATTTCTTAAAAAATGTATTTGAAGACTTGAATGAGGGCACATTGTTGCATAAGCACACTACAACCTGGCCAAGGTCCTTGATACTAACCTGCGCTTGGTTGTTACAGGTAAGCTAATCAAACTAAATGTCAACCCCTATCCAACCCATTGGATTGTAAACTAGCTCACCAACAGAAGCCAATAAATTAGAGTGCCATCACAGTCTCTTGTAAAAAGGCTTGTTTTATTAGTCGTATCCCCCATTGCTTGGTACTAGAGCTGCACATGTTTAGTATGTCGTCTTGGAGCTGATGTTAAGGACGTTCAGCTGACTGATTGCTGATGACTGCAAACATAGAGCTATTGTCAACTCTCTGGAAAACTCCCAAATCCTTCAAGAGGAACACATACAGTCAAATGATGCTGGGACCAAGGTCTCAAATTAAATGCATTAGCATGTACTATTGTGTCCTTAGGAAAACTTGAGTACCTTTGTACCTATCATATTCATTGTACCCAAATGAAAACTGATACAATTGCTAGGGACCTGGGCACACTTCTAGATTACAAACTCTCCTTTATCACCACTATGGTCATTAGAAAATCATTGTAACTATTCCAATTGATTTTCAAGGACACATCTTCTATGTACAAGGATGATCTCAGCACCCTCTATTCCTCTACAGACACCCATGATAGAATATAATGCGGCACTTGGTATGTACTTATCCAGACCCATAAACTAACTTGAAAGACCACAATATTTACTCAGTAAAAAAAACACAAGGACCTGAATTACATGACCTATTAGGCATGCCTTAAAGTTGTTTGTCTTTTCTATATCACACAGACTCCTACACAGTGACCACTAAGCCTCAAATGACCCTGTCATGGTCTGACAGCCTATGTACTTGTAAAACATGTAACACCGTGAACACCCTTGTAAGAGATTTATCCTACATTGTAACTGTAACAGAACCTGTTGGTTGGACAGATACTGCTCCCAAAGAATTTGTCTCCTCTGGAACAGCAGATTCCGCCTCCACATGAAACACAGTAGATCGCTAATCCTCTTCAAATACACCCTGCACAGATAGACAAGTAACCTCAAATACACCTCAGGTCTTGCTCCATACACCCTCACAGAAAGGGATGGAAACATTGAGATTTGCAATAGATAGGCTACAAATGATCTACCCAAACAATTGTCTTGTAAGAACCCTTGAACCTATGAAGATACAGTGCACTATAACCAGGCTTTTACAATGGCTAGGTTAAATATCAGAATTTATACAGGGAAATAACAAAACATTAAAAAATATATAAAAAAGTTAGAAATAAGAACACTCACAGCAAACCAAGCAGGACATAAAAGAAAGCAGAGGGAAACGTTGAAGAGCCAGAGTTTGAAACATTTTGAGAGGTAGCAGGCAGTAGGGAAATAAAAGGGCTTGAAACTGGCTCATATACTTTAGCGGGTGCAGGCAGCTGGTTAAAGCATGTTTACTTATGCAGGTGAACAAAAAACAAGCAGTGCCACATAGAGACTCACTTTAACATGATGGGAATATGAATGCCTGAGATGGTGGGGTAGATGTTTCATTTAGTAGTCGAATAATTAACTAATACCATAGATATTTTATTGTTTTATTTCTGGACATTAAAATCAGCTGAGACTTTGCAGAATGATTTACTGACTGCAGGAATAAATAAGCAAGATGATGCAGCAACTCACAAATATTGAAGGACATCTGTCAATACAAAGAGAAAATTTTTAATTTGTCAATAGCAAGCTCATTTGCTTTAAAAACAAGCAAGGAGTGTATCATTTTAGACCAAGAGCATAAAGTTATATATCTTGTTATAAAATGCATCTCATTTGTCAAGATCATTAAGCAGACATCTCTGAAAGCGATTATCTCATAAGGCAGAGAATGAACTGTAGAACCCATGGCCCATGGCAATGGCTAAGTGAATTCAAGAGTTAGTGACTAAAAAAGTGTAGTAAGACCTTTCTGTCATTATAGACAGGGGGCATTAGATCTAAAACTAATGGAATCAAGTTTATGCTAAGGTATTTGAAAACCTTAATATTTTTAGAGCTGCTAGTTGGGTATATACAATATGCCATGGAATGCAACCCATTAGATGGAAACAATCAATCTGAGTGCAATTGATCTTGAAATACTATAGCATTTTATTTATTTATTTGCATTTTATGAGGACAGTCCAACTGGGCAGAAAGCATCTTTCCAGTGCAGACCCAGGGAGGAAAAGCTTCACAGAACTACAAAAATGTTAGAAGCTTAATGATGCATGAGAAAAAACACTTCATTTGTACAAAATACAGCAAAATTACAAAATTCTAAGGAAATACAAAAACTGGCAAGAGTACAAAAGTTAGAAGATATTCACAATTAGAAATACGTAGTTAAAATATGGATAATATGCAATGGGAAAGTGAAATTTGCTGTAATGTATACTTATCTGCATATATAGATACTGCTTTTTACTAAGATACTTCTTTTTACAAAAAAACAGAGGTTGCATTGGTGCAAGAAAAACAGAAGAGGTTACTGGAGAAAAAAAATTATCTGCACATTACAGTAGATGGCCATATATGCTGTGTACATATAAATAAGAGCATACGGTAAGTTTTAAAAGTGTATAGGGTCAGCTTTTGAGAGAATAGAGGAAAACATCAATAGTATGGTCTAAGAGCAAGGGAGGTATAGATATATGAGTGAGATTAGTGAAAGGAGTGGAAAATAAATCGGAGCAAAGTTAGAAATACAAGAATATGCAGAACCAGTGCTAGAACCTGTGACATTACAGCACGTTAGTGTAACAGACAATACAGTTTTGGAGGTAGAACTCAAGGTACAAGTGGATCTATGCTGTTGCAGGTTATAGAGTTGGTTTAGCCTGGTGTAGGACATAACAAAGCCAGAAGACCATAAGATGCTGAATTGCTGCTGCAAGGGTTTAACTTCGGGCACTGGTTTTAGTGCAAGAGGATGGAGCCCCACTTACAAGAAGTATGGCAAAACAAAAAAGTAACTAGAACCACAAGCAGGGATTAAACAACAGTCGTTTGTTCAAAAAGTATAAAGTCCACAACTTACTTGAAACATTGATTTTGTAAAAAGTAAGAGATGTTTATTCCAAAAGTTTAAAATCCACAGTATACTTAAAGAGTTACGTTGCTTAGGAACACTTGCTAGAAACATATGAAGAGTACAAAGAGACCAATTTTGAGAGGGTTAGGGAATGGGATAGTTTTAGTCAGTAAATTTAATTGCCAGACAGAGTTGGGATATGTAGGGAATATTGGCATCAAATTTTGCCACTTCATTCTAATATTGCTTAAGAATATTTGATTAGGGTTGCCACCTTTTCAAATGGCCAAAGTGGGATATTTTTGGTACAAACATCAGATTTAACAGGCCGACACATACCCATGGCCAGTACAAAGGATAGAATTTAACTTTTTTGCCTAAACAAAAGCTTATTCTTGTAGCATTTTAGTTGCTTATTCTGTTTCTTATAACATTTAGGTATTTCAGACACAGCATAACTGTTTTATGCAACTATTACATAAAATATAGGAAATAATTTTGTCCTAAAATCTCAGGACATTTGCCATTTTTACAATTTTTTGTCAGGAGACAACTGCCCAAAGAGGGACTGTCCCTCACAAAGTGGGACAGGTGGTAACCCTAGATTTGATTGGGTGGCTTGAAAATTGATTAATATGAGAGAATCATGGAAAAGAGTTAGTAGAAAGGTTGTAGCAGTGTTTTTTTTTTTTTTTTTGCAGAGCTGGTCTGGTAAAGTTTACTTTTGCCCCCATGCAGTTGGTTATTAAAGCTGTGGGCATGGCAATGTGTTCTTCTTTTTGCACACAGGGAATTTACAACAGCCATATTTCTCTGCAGATGAATGTCACTTCAGCCATAGCAAATGTACACAGGAAATGCCTCACTGCCTAGGTGCCTGAACCTGATGATATCAATAATGGGTGGTTGTATTTCAGAAGCCTGAGCATGAAAAGACGAAATCATCATGATTTAATGGAAAAGACTTCATGCGAATGGAACTGACCATAGGTCCAAAAATGGGTTGCATATTCTATAATGTTAGAGGGGGTGGCATGAAGCAAATAATATTATGTGTGGATCAGGAATGCCTGACAGTGGCTAGTAGCATGGACATTTATGGCCAGAATAAAAGCATGCGATGCAGATTGTCAATAATCAGGGTAAGATAACTGCCTCATAGGAGGTGAGATACCCACCCAATGGGGGGGGGGGGTAAACATAATATTTGGTTACAACACTGGTGGAAAACAAAAGACTGAAGAAGATGAAGTCATAAAATTGGAACAGTGACTAAAAGAAGCCAAATGCAGGTATCCATTTGGCTAGAAAATGTAATAGTGAAATCCTGTCAGGAAAATGGATAAGATAAAATAAATGGACAAAGGAAATAAAGAATAATATGCTTGCTGAGTTAGCCCCCTGGCGCTTGGCTTGTGTTATTAAATAAAGATGGCAAGTGCATTAAAATCTGGAAAGACTGGAAAGCTACTTAGGTTGCCATGATACAAATGCTGACACAAAAGATGTGTTATTAAAACAAATTATGAAAGAAAAAGCACATACAATTAGCATTACTGAAATCACAAAAGATTGAAACTGAGTAAGAGTAAGTGACAACTTATAACAATATTCTTTTATATCCAGATGAGTAATGCAACATTTCAATTTATATTTATCAGAATTTAGAACTCAGAACTATGGGACTAAAATATTAATTCTGGGAGTTATCTCATCCATTGACAACCTACACAGTATTATCTGTTGTAGACATCCACATACACCGGTGAATAATGTCTACACTTTTGATACTGCCTTGCTGACACTGACCATACAGTATCCTGTCATAAATGTTCATGATGTGGTTCAACTTCATTGGGATTACATTATAAACATAGTTTGCAGATGATTTTATCCACCTTGCTAATCTTAAAAAAAAAAAAAAAGAAAAATCACTATTACTGCATATCTCGTGATATACTGTAGCCTTCAGAAAGTTATCCTTACATAAAGTGAGGGTTCCTTTTTATATGAGCGATCATAGGTTCATAGGTCCATAGGTAAGTAGGTTCATAGGTAGGTACTAGACTATCTGCCCGAGGGCATTTACAAGCTTAGCCAACCAAACAAGGATAAGTAGACACAAATGCGCAGGCCAGCGTTATGCTGCAGACTTAACACCACTAGCAGACAGGCACTGGAGCAAAATAGACATAACAAGGGACAGTGCTGATGAAAAAAGTAGCACATATGCTGAAGGTGCTTATGCACATGTCAGTATACCAGGAAAAGTTTACTGCAATACAAGTAGCAATAAATGAGAGAAGAGAAAAGCAAGATACCCTTATGGCATAACAAGAGGCCAACTCTGACTGGCCAATTAGCTCTTTTTAGTAAAAGTGAAATGCAACTACTGGCACAGAAAGACAAAGGCATCTGTTTTGCAGTCTAGCTCAATTTGAGTGCTGCCATTAAGACACTAATATCAGGTTCCTAAAATGAATAATGATAATAACAATAATAATAATTATTCACTTCCGGCTTATAAGAAAACAAGTATAGGTTTATTCCAGAAACCTTGACTCTTGAAGTTTGAAAACATTAACCAGTAGAAGGGAGCGTAGACTGCTAGTAATGACAACTAGCTGGTAAGACACAATATGTAGAGTAAAATTATTCAGACTGTTAAAGTCATCAAAACTAGTAGGCCCTGTGGCACTGAGGGATGAATTCCTGATTATAATTCCGATCACCTGTGTTTGCTTAATGGCACAGGTACTGATAGAACGGCATGGGGAATAATTGGAGTGACTGCTCAATGGTGGGACACCCATGCAGGTAGAGGGGTGGCTTTAGCTGGCTATATTGTTGTCAACTCTAGATGTGCAGGTGATTTGCATATGACCAAAGGCTAACAGGACTCCTCTTGCATAACTGCAGACTGGTTAGCTGTCAAGCCCCAACTTCACCTCCAAGGGGTACAGTTGATTAGGCTCCTGAGCCTTATAGGGAATGAATGGGATAAAAGGATTTTACCCTGTCTATGATATAAATGGGACAATTGCGTTAGGAAAGGATGCAGTTTGGCAATGGGTTGCATGGGGGTTTGGTTAAAAAATCATCAGAAATCTGCAACTTTGGGTAACTCCCATTCTTATCTTGGGCAAATGAGTTAAAAACCCATAAATTCTGAACAGAGTACAGAACTAAATAAACATGTTTAAAATTTGTTAAAGAAAGAGCTGACATAGCCTGCAGTCTCTAATATCAAAAGCCAAAAGTCTTGCTTATGGAGGTTTCAGTTCCTTCCAATCCACAAAAAAAAAAAAGGTGAATTATCATTGACGTTCAAGCTGAAAGTGCTGCCATTGAAACCAGTGCATGCAGTGGTCAGAGAAGGCTCTGATAATAAGACCAGTTGCCATAATGATTAAGGTCTTTGCCTCCCATGTACAAGGTACAAGGTTTGATCCTGACCTCTGACCAATATCCTTATGATAAGAGAGCATGGATCACAGACCGCACAGATCACAGACCACACACTGTGGCAGGGCTAACCACTCAGTAGTGTAAAATATGGCTTTAGATGATTCGGTTGTGTTGACTAATGTTGCCAAATGACCATAGGCATGGGCATTTTCCAGTGTTAAGTGGGTTGAAGACCTGGCCTACTCTGACCTATGCCAGGGACCCATGCTAATGGTGAGAGGGATATGTGCCCATTTGCCAGTGTGTACCTGCCATAAAGCCCATCAGCCCTTGGTCAATAAGCTAGCCCAGTTGGCCAGCTTGGGTTGCCTGGGATAACTCTGTTGCATGAAAGCTGGACACAAAACCAATCAACCTGCTAAACATGAACTATGAATTGCTACATTCAGTGTAGGTTCCCTGACAGAATGCAGCTTAGAAGATGACATGATGGTAAGGAGGGGACTGGACATTCTATGTATCCAATAGTCAGGATGGAACAGCAGAGCAGCAAAGCCACTTGGCTTGGGATCCAGAGACTACTGCTCAGGAAGAGGACAGGCTAAATATGGTTTAGGAATTGTGGTGAGGGAGAGGTTTCAAAAGACTGTGAGGGTATCATCAGAATTAGTGATCATAGCAATCAGACTCCAGCATAATAATAGGGCAATATTCATAATCTCAGACTATGCCCCACAGCAGGGTTGTGTTAGTGAGAAGATATGGCAATATGGCACATAATGAAAGCTGGTGGTTGACGTCATCAAAAGAAAGTAGGAGTGCAGGAAAAGGTGGCAGATAGAAAAAACAGACCAGGCTAGGAAGGAATACTAGTTAGCTAACAAAGAAGCTGAGAAATGAGTTGCAATAACAAAGAACAAGGCACCAGAGACATTCTATCAGCTTCTGGAAAGTAAGTCAGTAGATGGCTCATAGAAACTATATCATGTTGCAAGGCAAAGACAGAAAGATAAAGAAGACAGGCACCTTCATAAAGGTTGCCAGCAACAACCTGCTCGTCAGTCCACAGAACATCAAAGGCAGATGGATGTAGTACTCCAGCAGCTTCTGAATGAAGAAAGCCCTACAGAGGCTGAACTGACTCAGACACAGCTCACAATGAGAAGAGAGGAGGAACCCACTATAGAAGAAGTAAGAACAGCACTAAGAAAAATGAAGTCAGAGAAAGCAATAGGCTCAGATGAGGTCACAGAAGATATGATCAAGATGTTGGGTGAGATAGGGGAGAAATGGGTCCTGAGTGCACTTATAGTAGTGTGGAGAGAAAGGTGTATCACAGATGACTGGAGAATAAGCATACCAGTGCCAGTGTTCAATAAAAAAGGGGAAATTCACAAGTGAGGGTAGTACAGAGGTGTCAGACTCCTGCCACGTTGCACAAAAGTTCTGGAGAGGGTGATTTGAGTAGTAGAAAGTAGGATGGGAGATGAGCAGTTCGGATTCAGATCATGATGCGGCACAATTGAGCCAATTTTTGCAGATAGTTGAGAAGAAGTTAGAAATGAGGAAAGAGTACAACTGAGCATTCCTAGACTTGGAGAAAGCATATGACAAGGTCCCAAGAAAGCTGATTTGGGCAGTCCTGAGGTGGTTCAAAGTCCCAGAAACATTAAATACCTTGACCCCATGTAGAAAATGATAAAAAAGGGGACTGATGGTGATGATGATGATGATTAAAACAGTGTCAGGAAACTGAAGAAATATATAAGTGTCAAATAAAAACTGTAGAGCTAAAATGCAGTTTTCCTATCCATGAAGGGAGAGTGTGAAATATGAAGCTTTGGAATGTGTTTTTAAAGCAGTGTCAGTCACAATGATATTACAGATTATATACCAGGTTGCCTCTTAAATAGCTTAAATCAGGATTTATCAGGCCGTTTAGGATCTCTGGACTGACTTTGTCTTGATAGAGTGGAGGACTACAACATTCATCCTTTTGCATAAAGAATGACCATCTACTGACCCAAGAAATTACAGACCTATATGATTAATTAGTCTTATATGTAAGGACATGGAAAAAAAATAACCATGGACCATGACATAAGAAGCCTCCAAACACTGGACCTGACCCATTTCAGCTTTGCCTACTGAATCTGGTGGATTTCTGAGAAAGTCACTAAGGTCATAAATGAGGGTAAAACAGTACATGCCACCTTTCTCAACCTAGCCAAGGCATTTGACACAATTTCCCACTCAGGTATTATAAATAAACTCACAGAACTGGGAATGAATCCCTATGTCACCAGAAAGATAGCCAATTAGCTCATGGACAAGGCATTTATGGTTAAAGTGGGTGAATCCTGATTCAGCAAGAGGCCAGTTACTAGTAGTGTGCCACAGGGCTCAGTGCTGGGATCACCTCTGTCCAGAATGCACTCCTCTGAAGTCAAGGCTAATGTAGAAGGCCTATAGATGATGAAGTTTGCTGATGACTGCAAGCTGGGGGCAATCATTGAATTCTCCAGTGATGTAGATATCCTTCAGGAGGGACTAGATCAGACAAATGATTGGTGCCAGTACCATGACATAAAACTAAATGTGAAAAAAATGCATTATCATACTCTTTGGGAAGCAAAATGCCTCTGCAAATAACAACATCAGTAGTACACCCCTAAGAGTATACTTGAGGTGAAAGCTCTAGGTACACAGATAGATAGCAGGCTGAACTTTGACCACCATGTGTCCACAATGGTGAGAAAGTCCTTTGATGTGGCACAACTTATAAGTAAAGGTATGTCATCCAAATTCAAGGAAATAACAGTCCCAATGTACTCAGCTGTCATTAGATCAATAATTGAGTACAACGCGCCACTTGGCATGTACTTGACTAGGCTCTTACAGTAGCTGGAGTGACCTCAGAGGTTCCTCACAAAGAAAATACAGGATGTAAACAACATGTCAAATGTGGAAAGACTAAAAGCCCTGTCCCTTTATTCTATCTCCTACTGACTATTAAGAGGTGACCTATACCCAACCTTCTAGGCACTCACAAATCCAACCCTGATGGAGCTGCTACACATCTGCAATAAAACAGCCCAAGGGACCCCCCAGTCTAGGGATGTAAAGTTATTCAGTGACTCAAACAAAACATTCTAGAGAGACAGATATGTGTCTCAGAGATGAGAGCGTGACCCTTCTTTAGAACTGGTTTTCCATTCACATCCTTGGCCCTCTTCAAATGCAGTTTAGATCAATTGATAGGGAACTGCATATTCAGACCTGGGGTAGTGCCTATGTTTCTTATGAACAGGGAAGATCTTTGCATACTCAAGGCATAGGCACAAATCTATGCCATCCTCTTGCCCTAGGGGGCCATATAATGGGTAAAATCAGGTTATATCATCTAGGCTTGTAAGGACACTTAAGCCATTAGCCTAGTAATCTCCTATGAACCTATGAACTGCTGCTTAAGGTATATGATGTGGAAATTAAGACCCAGCAATCCAGCTTAAGAATAGTTGGTGTATCTCACTACATGACATCCTTTCTTCAGATGTGGTTTCCTGAATTATCAAAAAGGATTTTGGGCAAATCCAAATCAAGCATGGCTATAAGTATTTTGTTATAAAGGTACAATCTGCAATAATAATCTCTAAACAACAACCGGAAGTATTCCTGTTGTTTCATAGATTGATGGATTCATAAATTCAAGTATATTCCAAAGCCAATGAACAGGTCTGAAAGAATACATTTTAAGGGCAGCCTGTGAAGGCTAGCTTGCTGTAGTATAGAGAAGCAAATTTAAGGACTAATAATTGTCAGTAAACAAAGTAAGAAAATCTAGCTAGTAAACAAGAGTTTCAAAAATCATAGTGCTCCATTCAATATCAAGCAAATTTACATGTGATAATAAACCTAAGAAGAAAGGAAGTGAATGATACTGACAGGGCTGGGGAGGTTCTCAGATGGGTTGAGGATCAGCATCAGAAAGAATGAAGATATGGTGTTACTCACAAAAACATGCAGCAGCGTAACTGTCACTATACAGAGACAGCAAGTTGCACTTTTCTGCTGTAATGGGATTCATAGTCATGCGTGAGCCACATAGGTTCATAGATTCATAGGTAGGTACTAGGCTATTCGCCTTAGGGCCTATATAAGCCTAGCAAAAAAATGTACCCTGGCTTTCGCCACCAAAGAAAATTATTTTCCTGTGCCCCTGTCGAGCAGAGCCACAGAAGTGATCCCTGGGGTGAATTTCCCATTTCCCATCCAATCATCAAGATTTTTCTTGAAGAGTGCTAATGAGGAGTTTTGTTTGATATAGACAGGCAGTCTGTTCAGGAGTATGGGAAGTCTGTGGGACAGGAATCTGTCCTTCCAGCATGTTCTGTTTATTGTGGTGACAAGGTTTAGGTCCCTAGAGCATGTAGCTCGGAGGGATTGGGATTTCTTTAAGTGGAGCATGTCCAACAGCTCTGGGTTTGATATCACTTTGTATGTTAGGCAGAGATCATCCCTGAATAGGCGATATGCGATGGAGTAAAGCTGGAGTTTTTTGAGATGGTCTGCATAGGGCATCTGTTTGAGGCCAGTAATCCTCTTTGTGAGGTATTTCTGTGGTCTTTCCAATTGTTGTAGATGTCTTATGAGGTACATACCAAAAGGGGCGTTGTACTCTATAATGGGTCTAATGAGTGATGAGTAGAGGGGAACAATGACCTCTTTTTTTCTGGATGAGAATCCTTTTGTGATGAGATGAGCCACATAGAAGGATTTCCTGACCACTGTGGCGATGTGATTATCAAAGGAGAGACTACTGTCCACCTGTGTCCCAAGGTCTCTTATCACATTTTCGGCATTAAGTAGACTACCAGCTATGTGGTAGTTCATGGGTACAGAGTTTTTACCAAAGGGGATGACAATACACTTTTTGGCATTGATCTTCAGGCCATGGATTTGACACCAGGTATCTGTCTCAGTGAGGCCCTTTTGTAGTTTGTCCACATTGTTAGGAGTTTCGATTATGACTCCTAGTTTGCAGTCATCTGCAAACTTTGTTAGCCAAAGACCTTCTGTGTTATGGCGCAGGATCTCATTAATTAATATGCATGAGTATGATTTGCTCAAATAAGCAGCATAAACAACTGCTCTGCTGACTGCCTTACCATCTTCTGCAGCCTCCTAGATTTACAAAGTATACACACACACACACACACACACACACACACACACACACACACACACACACACACACACACACACACACACACACACACACACACACACACGTGCGCGAGCGGACATAAACATACAATCACTCACTTGCGCGCAATCACAAACAATCACAATCTCACAAACATACATTTATGCATACATACACAGATGCATAGACATTCAAACACAAAAGGATACACAACGGTCTAATTTAAATAGGCCACATGCACAGCGTACAGCATTTACACGTGGCTCCTTAAACCCTTATTGACAAGTAGTTCAGCTCTGTACTCCACAAATGTGAATACACAATGCAATTTGTCTATTAATATCACCCTTAGGTTAATCACCCTATTCAGCCAGCCCCAAGGCCTCATAGTCAAAGGAGATTAAAATGATGACCTGTGAAATTATGAAGGTACTAACAAGCTAGCATAGCCAAAATGCTGAAGGCCATGCAGGATTTAAATAACATTGTTAACCCCATTAAAGCAGAACTATTTTATTAAATTATATGTTTTTTTTCCTTTCCAAAAATGCATTCATTTATCAGTTCATTAATTTTATTAATAATAAAAGTAATTTATTGTAGTCTGACCTACAGTAGCAACACAGGTATGTATATTTAGAAGTGCTGTGAGGTCAGAGGTCATTGTAATTGGCTGTAATTGGCTTTGCCTTTGATTGGTAACTAGAACTTCACTGTGCTGAGCGAAAACCCTCTCCAGGTCAAAGACTTGCATAGTTATTAGGCGTGGACATGGAATTTACTGTCTGACCATGTTTTGTGGCAGGCAGTGGTCTCAGTTTCATCATAGTTATTAGGTGTGGACACAGAGTTTACTGTGTAACTGTTTTTGTGGCAGGTAGCTTTCTAAATTTCATAGAAAAAACATGTACCACCACAGAAAAAAAGTTAATCCAAACACTTTAAGAATCAGAAGCCACCAGGTGAGATAGAAGGAAGGTTTCTTTATTCCATAACACAGCACAAGTTCTGGTACCTCGGCAATTCGCCTTTATGGAATAAAGAAACCTTCCTTTTATCTCACCTGGTGGCTTCTGATTCTTAAAGTGTTTGGATTAGCTTTCTCAATTTCACCATAGTTATTAGGTGTAGACATGGAGTTTACTGTGTGGCCATGTTTTTGAGGTAGGTGATGGTCTTGATTTCAGCATAGTTATTAGCTGTGTATGTGGAGTTTACTGCGTGAATATGTTTTTGAGGTAGGTAATGGTCTCGACATGTTTTTAAGGTAGGTAATGGTCTTGATTTTGTCATAATTATTAGGTGTGGACATGAAGTCTGCTGTGTGACATTGTTTTTGAGGCAAGTGACAGTGTCAGTTTCATCATAGTCATTAGGTGTGGACATAGAGTTCGTGACCATGTTTTTCAGGTAGGTGACAGTCTTGATTTCATCATAGTTTTTAGGAATGGACATGGAGTTTACTGTGTGACCATTTTTTGAGTCAGGTGACGGTAAAAATTCTTTCATAGTTATTAGGGATGGAGATGGAGTTTACTGTGTGACCATGTTTTTGAGGCAGGTGACAGTCTTGATTTTGTCATAGTTATTGGGTATGGGCATGGCATTTATTGTGTGACCATGTTTTACAGGCAGGTGACAGTCTCATTTTCATGATTCTATAATGGAGTGGTAGCCAGTGATGGCATAGCATCTGTAGCTGTATTTGGTAGCATGTGACAGTTTAAATATGCAACACATTCATATAATCTTCAAATGTTTTCATTAAGAAGCATTAAGTCCTGTTATTATTATACATAAAATTATACAGTACTGTCTGTTGATAGAAGGAAGAATATGGATGAAGTACTGTATATTTAGGGCTGATATAGTGTTTGGTCAGTGCTGTTGCTGGGATTGTTTTATGTTTGCAGGTGAACAGATGTACTGCAGATGTACTGTGTTGCATTAATGGTTTCTTCAAACTGGAGTGCAACCCAGAGCAAAGACTTGTATGATCCTGAATGTATATGTATGCATGTGCATGCATATATGCACGAAGATCTGAATGGCTGTGTGTATGTTTTTATACATACTATATACATATAATACCTAACTATAGAACATCTCATGATTTAACAGTAGTCAGACAGTTAAAGCATCAAGTAGCATGCCCCATCCCTATTTCACTGCATCAAGAAAACATATCAGTGTGTTCAGTAGTAACTGTCCCTAACTGAACTGTCACATACTACCATGTACAGATTCACTCGAGCTACCTGGTCACTTCCCCATTTCTCGATCACATGACTAATGACACACTGACTGCCTCAAAATTATGGCAATGCAGTACTCACATCCAGAATAAGTTAAAGCCTATCTTTCACCATACCCTATCAATCAGATGACACATCCTAAACTCTTTTGACTATTAATAAGCTCCCTTTTTATGCTACTCCTTCTGACCTTGTATCATCTCCCCCTTTCTTTTAATTCCTTTAACACTCAGCTCTCATTTAAGCCCCCAGCCTTCTACAACAATTAATCTTTAATGAATAACCTTCACTTTAACTTGTTTTTCTTTGTCTCACTACATCCCATAGTTATACATATTATGCCTACTAAGAGCTTCTACATTAGTACATAAACAAAGCATGCATGTCTTTGCTTAGTGAACAGCAGTCATGAAATGTATTTATTTTTATTGCATTTATTTTATGTATTTATCCTTTGGTGACCAGTTTAGTTCCTTGAAATATGGCCATGAAATCATGAACTTCCCCTACTCTTAGCTCATTAGCTAGTGAGTACATGTACATGTGCCATCCCTAGTGCAGTGGTGGTTGGGAGAGTGGTGCACAGATAGAGTCAAGGGGAGACAGGTTTGTGTGAGAAATCACATCAATGCAGTGCGGTTAGCATGCATTCAGAAGTTGTGTTTCAAAAGGAACTGTTTGGTGAACCAGAGATGGAAGTTAGTGGTAAAGAAGATTGGTTACAACCCACCAGTTAGAAGGGTTGCAGGGTGATTTATTAAAGGAAGTTATGGCACTAAGTGAACCAGAAAATGGTAGAGAAGCTTTGTGGGAAGAGATGATGGACAAAATTCAAAAGGAAGAAATGGAAAGTGTTTTGCAAAAAGGGAGTAATGTTGAAAATACTAAAGAAAGAAGACTGTATACCGAGATGGTGGCAGAAGTGAAAAAGAAAGAAAGTATAAAAGAATTACAAGGCACTATACTGTTAGAATACAAGGGAAACAAGAAAAAGAACTGGACAGGTATGATGTTTGGACAGTGTTGTGGTTCCTGACTGTTTCTGATTGGGCAGTGAGTGTCTGTGTTGTATTTTCCAGACTGGTCTGGTTGCTGTTCAAGCATCTACCAGGAAAAGGCTACAACAAGCCTACAGTCCCTTGCATCATTTGGGACAAGACTGTTGATCACCAAAGAGCCTGTAGCCTATTTGTCATATTGGGAGTGATGCCACTGTTTTACTTCTCATCAGAGAAGAAGCAAAGGAGCATTGTATCCCAGAAGCATGAAGCTGTGGTGAGACCAGCACAAGTAGTAGCCAGACAGTAGCCATTCAGGTGAATCCCCTCATTTCATCATTCTTTACAAAGCTAATTAAAGTAAGTGATGTTTTACTAGCTGCTGTCTAACCTGATATTAGAGTATCTCCCTAAATACTTCATCCATAAATCATCATTGTCTACTTATTAGTTTCCCCTCAAGTGTTTGGCAGGGCCTGTATAGATGCAGACACCTTGACTTGACATTTTTCCTGAAAAGCATCCTTGAAAATTCACCAATATCTATTTGTACACCGGTGAACTAGTTTGCAGTGAAAAGCATTGCTACCAGAATTGCAAACCAGATACTCCAAACATTACTTTATATTCTTACGGCAAACATCTAATAAATAAAATGGGCCTGTTACTATGGATATGAACTTTCCCACAATCTCCATTACCAGCTTGGTGGATATGGGCATCCTGAGGCAATATAGAAATTACCTCATTTTTATTGACAGCCTGCTAATTCTCAAACCCACTGATATAGTATGTGAGAGATGTATTTACACAATGTAACTGGAGACAAAGCTCTCACATAAAAGCACTCCTAATGTCAGTCAATTTGTCAGTAGTAGACATGCTGCACCCATCACACATAGTTCAAAGCAGATACATAGGCTCACATATGCTGAGGCACTTAAATGTGACCTTCCTAAAACCCAAAGATCTCCTAAATGAAGTACACATGACAAATACCCAAATGCAGTCTTTCAAAACAACACTTGCATCACCACATACAGCCACATCAAATAGTGCCTCTACATCTAAGACCATAAGTCAAACCACCATGCAATCCAACATTCTGGTCATTGGAGACCCCATTGTTAGACACACTGATGCCCCTGTCATCAGGCTGAGTAAGGAGAAGGTCACGGTCTGTTGCTTACCAGGAGCCAGGATCCAGCTCATTATGCATGCACTAGATCATTGGACCACAAGTACCAGTATCACTCAGTCATAGTCCATGTGGGTGTAAATGACCTGTGATGTAACTCCCTGGACTATATGAACAGAGACATCATGGAGCTCTCAGAATGTGTTCCATGTTGGTATGATCCTAGCACTAAGCAGCATTTTACCTTCTCCAAGGATGTTGCCACAATGCAAACAGAAAATGACCGAATTTACTAATTGGCTTAGTTTCTGATGTCATTCTAAAGGGATGCAATACTTGTCAGCATTGAAGGAGATGGTGAACAGACCATGTTGCTTTGTCAGGGAAAGTCCGCACCTCTATCCTCTAGGCTTTTAAATATTAGCTAAAATATTGCCCCCCCCCCCATAGTGCATTTTTAGGCAATTCCAAAATGAAAGTACTTCCAACATATTAAATCTAAACTAAGAAAATCTAAAGGTGTTACTGCTCAATGCTAGGAGTCTAAACAAAAAATTCCACTCACTACAGGCAATCCTCATCCTAGGGAATTTTGACATCTGTGGAGTCACTGAGACATGAATTAAAGCCACAGAGAGCACAGTGGCAGTACAAGGCTGTCATGCCTTCCACACATTTAGACTAGCTACTATGCAGACAGGGACTAAAGGTAGAGGTGTCTCTATTTACATCAAAAATAAATATACCTCAAGGCTGGTCAAACATGACAATGCACTTGATCTTTTCCACATTCAAATAATCAAAATCCCATACCACTTCCTTGCAAGGTATAGGTCCCCCTTTTTGAACTAGAAAACCCATAACATGTATTTAAACTTAATTGAAATAACTCACCATCCAATACCATATTCATGGGTGACTTTAATTTCCCTACTATTAACTGGGAATTGTACATGACACCAAACATACATGTAAAAAGATTCCTGGATTTTGTAAACACAGACTCCCTGGACCAAATTATAAATACACCAACCAAGGGTGCAAACACACTGGATCTGGTCCTCACTAATATGGAAGAGTGCTGCACACCCCCTAATGTAATGTCTTCTCTGGTAAGGTCAGACTACAAAATGGTCTCCTTTGAAGTAAAAATAAAACCTGGAACCCCAGCTAACCCTGGAATGTTCAGGAGCTACTCTAAGACTAACTTCCTACTATTAAGTGAAAATGTGGCAAAATTTCAAGCCCCCATAAACCCTGAGAACACTGCTGCCTACATGAAAGTGTTCACAGAAACTTTATACAAGCATGTTAATAGCTGCATAGATGCAGCTGTACCCACCAGGAAGAAGTACAGAACTAACTCAAACAAGACACCCTGGTGGAATCGCAACATCAATAGGCTGTAAAACAGAAGGAAGAAAATCATGGCACCCAGCAAGATAAGATCACTCTCACAGGGAAAGTATTTCAGCAGTCTGTGCTTTCGGTGGAATGCAACTTTGGAGAAGTAGGGTCGGGTAAATAACATTCGTTGAAACTCTGAAAAGCTGGTACCATGCAGCTGACAGTGAATTACTGATAACCTGCAGTGGGCTTGTACTGCTTATATGTTTTACTACATTACTGAATAACCTGCACTGGGTTTGTACTGGGTATATTTTACTACATTACTGGATAACCTGCGGTTGGCTTGTACCAGGTATATTTTACTACATTACTGGATAACCTGCAGTGGGCTTGTACCAGGTATATTTTTTACATTACTGAAAACCTGCAGTCAGCTTGTACCAGGTAAATTATACTACATTACTGGATAACCTGCAGTGGGCTTGTACCATGTATATTTTACTACATTACGGGATAACCTGTAGTGGGCTTGTATCAGGTATATTTTAATACATTACTGGATAACTTGCAGTGAGCTTGTACCATGTATATTACACTACATTAGTGGAGAACCTGCAGTTGGATTGTACCAGGTATATTTTACTACATTAGTAGATAATCTGTAGTGGGATTGTACCGGGTATATTTTACTATACTATTGATAACCTGCAGTGGATTGTATTGGCTATATTATTCTACATTACTGGATAATCTACAGTGGGCTTTTTCTGGGTATATTTTACTATGTTACTGATAACCTGCAGTGAGTTTGTACCAGGTATATTTTACTGGATCCCTGTCATATGATAGAAACCTCATTTGATCAAAATTCATTTGACTGAGACCGTAAGACTGAAATTTCAAAAGACTGAAAAGTTACTTGACTGAAACCTATAAGACTGAAACCCATAATACTGAATTTCAACATACTAAATTGTAAACTGGAACAAATAAAACCAGATTAGGTGGCTTCACCACCCCCCCCCAATGTGGGGGGCTGTGCCCCCACCCCCCTAACTATATATACTAACTCCAAGATTACACTACAGTGGGGGAAAAGGCATATACCTTTTACTTGCCTTACAGTAATCTACACGCTGCCACTACTTTACCCTTTTCCCTGCTGTAGTGCAATCCTGGAGTTAGTATATAAAGTTAGGGGGGAGTGGGGGGCACAGTCTGGTTTTATATGGTCCAGTTTAAAATTTAGTATTTTGAAATTAGGTGTTTTGGGTTTCAGTCTTATGGGTTTTAGTCAAGTGATTTTTCAGTCTTTTGAAATTTCAGTCCTATGGTCTTAGTCAAATCAGTTTCAGTCAAATGAGGTTTCTATCATCTGACAGGGATCCATTTTACTACATTACTGATAAACTGCAGTGGGATTGTATCAGGTATATTATAATACCATACTGATAAACTATAGTGGGCTTATGCCAGTATAGTATACTACATTACTGGTAACCTGCAGTGGGCTTGTACCAAATATATTATACAACATTACTGGATAACTTATAGTGGGCTTTTACCTGGTATATTATACTACATTACTGAATAACTTGCAGTGGGCTTGTATCAGGTATATTATATTACATCACTGATAACCTGCAGTGGGATTGTATCAGGTATATTATACTGCCATACTGATAACCTGCAGTGGGCTTGTACAGGGTATATTATACTACAGTACTGATAACCTGCAGTGGGCTTATACTGTTTATATCATACTACAGTACTGATAACCTACAGTGGGCTTGTACTGGGTATATTATAGTACATTACTGGAAAATGTATGGTGGACTTGTACCAGATATCTTATACTACAGTATTGATAACCTGCAGTGGGCTTGTACCGAGTATATTATATTACAGTACTGATAACCTGCAGTGCAATTGTACCAGGTATATTATACTACATTACCGGATAACCTACAGTGGGCTTGTATTGGGTATATTATACTACAGTACTGATAACCTGCAGTGCGCTTGTACCGGGTATATTATACTACATTGCTGGATAACCTACAGTGGGCTTATACCAGGTATATTATACTACAGTATTGATAACCTGCAGTGAGCTTGTACCATGTATATTATACTACAGTACTGATAACCTGCAGTGGGCTTGTATCAGGTATATTATACTGCCATACTGATAACCTGCAGTGGGCTTGTACTGGTTATAATATACCCAGTACAAGCCCACTGCCATATTGATAACCTACAATGGGCTTGTACTGGGTATATTATAGTACATTACTGGAAAATGTACGGTGGACTTGTACCAGATATCTTATACTATAGTATTGATAACCTGCAGTGGGCTTGTACCGAGTATATTGTACTACAGTACTGATAACCTGCAGTGCAATTGTACCAGGTATATTATACTACATTACTGGATAACCTACAGTGGGCTTGTATTGGGTATATTATACTACAGTACTGATAACCTGCAGTGCGCTTGTACTGAGTATGTTTTGCTACATTACTGGATAAGCTATGGACACTTAATTTTCCAAATCTGTTTCAGCATTGTATTATTTATTTATTTGTTTGTTTATTTATTTATTTGTTTGTTAACAGCATCAGTGGACTGGTCAGCATATCCTTTTCAGGCACAACCTGTGCTCAAACTTGAGCAAATTTTACAGATGTGCCGAGTTCAAAGAAGAGTATAACAGACTGAGTTAACAATAAGTGTTCCTACTGCCTAAATGCACACACCCCGTGTCTATATAAACCCAGGAGTTAAAGTGAAGTTAGAAAATATTACAAAAATTAAAAAGAAAAGCAACAATGGATAATATTCATTACATGGATTGTACAAATTTACATGGTCATATATCATGCATATATCATTATTTGATAATACAGATGTCGTATAGCATTCCTCATTACAATGTAGTTTACAGCTGAAATCATCACTGAACAGTCTACAAACAGGTGCTCATAAAAAGACTGGTTGAATAACAGTGCCTGAGGTCAGACAATATTTATCTATGAATGACTTGGATAGATTATTCTTGAGTAGCTACTTTAATTTTGATTTAAAACCAAACTGTGTTTCAACCCTATGAATATTTTTAGGCATGAGATTTTATGAACTTGGGTCAGTCTTGGAAACCAACGTTCACCTACTGCTAGATCATATAAGGGTCTTGTTAGCAGAAGTGAGTTATCACTGCTGTTTTGAACAGAGAATAGAATATTTTCAAACACTGATTTACTGTGGGGGAGGATAAAGCCTGTAACTTAATTTTCTTGAGTAGTGGTGTGTCTAGCAATAGAGTGGCTCTGCTACCCACATATAACCTATGAAGTTATTTATGAGCCTAGAGCAGTGTACTTGTGGGCTTGTGATGAAGGTAAAACATCATATCTTATTTTCAGTGATTTGTAGCAAGCATATGTCATTTGGAGAGAGTAGAATAATAACTGGCTGTCATATTCCAGTTTTGGCATAAGCAGATTCCTGGCAATTCCTAGGTGTACCTGTTGTGGTAGAAGATATAACAATTTGTAGCACGCCTTTAGCTGCGAAAGGGTTTCATTTGTGACTTCTGTATGTGTTTGCTGTTTGAATGATGGGGGAGGTCAAGAGTGATGCTAAGATATCTTTGTTATATTGCATGTAGGTTGATGCTGCCCTGTGGATCTTTCATTTTTAGTATAGTAGTGTTTGCTTGTCCATGGGCAAGGACAGCAGCTGGAGTGAATGGCAGAACTGCTGATTTCTTGGAGTTCACTGATAGATCATTTGTATTTTTCCATAAATATAATTGATTAAAGTAACCTTGTACAGGCATTCTAGCTCAGGCATTGATGTATCATATTTGGGCATTAGTATGCCATTGGTGTAGAGCAATAGGTATACTGAAGGAAGGTCTCTGGTGACATTGCTCATGATTAATGGGAAGAGCAGGGAGTCTAATACCGTATTACCAAATCGCCTGTCTGTTGGTACTATACAACTGTTACTGCATTACTGGATTACCCATATTCAGCAGGCAGTGCACGTCTATTGCTAACTTACTGAAACATCTGCAATCTTCAAGTACTGTACGTCTGTTACTGCTTTACTGAATCACCAGCAATTTGCTGGCACTGCATATTTGTTACTGCATTAGTGAATCACCTGCACTGTGCCAGGACTGCATGCCTGTTACTGTATTAGTGAATCACCTGCACTGTGCCAGGACTGCATGCCTGTTACTGTATTAGTGAATCACCTGCACTCTGCTAGGACTGCATATCTGTTACTGCATTACTGAATCACCTGCATTCTGCTAGTACTGCACATCTGTTACTGTATTACTGAATCACCTGCAGTCTGCCAGTCCTGCACATCTTTTACTGCGTTAGGGAATCACTTACGCTCTGCCACTACTGTATATCTGTTACTACTTTACATGAATCACCAGCAGTCTGACGGCATTGCATATCTGTTACTGCATTAGTGAATACCTGTACTCTGCCAATACTGCACACATGTTACTGTTTTACAGAATCATCAGGAATCTGATGGTACTGCATATCTGTTACTACATTAGTGAGTCATCTACAGTCTGCTGGAACAGCACATCAGTTGACACATTACTGGTGACTCTAATCAGCTGGTAATGCATATTTGTTACTGCATTTCTGAACCACCTGCAAACTGCCAGTACTGCACATTCATTCCTAGATAGCTCACCTGAAGTCAGCTGGCACTGTGCATCTGTTAATGCATTACTATATAACCTACAGTAAGCTGGTACTGCACATTTATTACTGCATTACTTAATCACCTACTAAATTACTTGTGGTACTACACATTTGTTCCTCTACTAGTAAGGCATAAATATGTGACTTAATTTCAGAATCACCTGCAATTTGCTGGTACTGCACATTCATTATTGCCTTAATAAATCGCCTGCAGTCTTGCTGGTACTGTACATCTGTTACTACCTTAACAAATCACCTACAGCCTGTTGGTACTGTGCAGCTGTTACTGCATTAGTGAATAACTTGCAGCATGTTGGCACTGTGCAGCTGTTACTGCATTACTGAATAACTTGCAGCATGTTGGTGCCATGCAGCTGTTACTGTATTACTGAATAACGTGCAGCCTGTTGGTACTGTGCAGCTGTTACCGCATTACTGAATAACTTGCAGCCTGCTGCTACTGTGCAGTTGTTACTGCATTAATAATTATCTTCCAGCCTGCTGATACTGTGCAGCTGTTACTGCATTACTGAATAACTTGCAGCATGTTGGTACTGTACAGTTGTTATTACATTACTAAATAAGTTGCAGCCTGCTAGTGCTGTGCAGCTGTTACTGCATTACTGAATAACTTGCAATTTGTTGGTACTGTGCAGCTGTTACTGCATTACTGAGTAACTTGCAGCCTGCTAGTACTGTGCAGTGGTTACTACCTTAATAAATCACCTGCCATCTGCTGGTATTAAGCAGCTGTTACTGCATACTGAATAATTTACATCCCGCTGGTACTTTGCAGCTGAATCACTTGCAGACTGCCGGTAATTTCTTTAAACAGGTGTTAATTATGACACCAAATAATTTTCTGTGCCTTCCTGTACCTAATATGTATAGTTCACACCATTTTTAAGGTTATGACTATTGTTACAGCATTAATCTCAGATATTGTAGGTCTATGATACAAGTATATGAGTCAAGAATGGTGGGTCATTAATATTCTTAAAAATTGTCATTTACACTGGAGGGATAGTATGATCGGCAAAATATAGCATGACTTGTGTGTGACTTTGCAGTATTGACTTGTGTTTGATACTATCAGTCCAGCTACACAGGGAAATGTTGCATAGAAGAGACATGCTCAATGCAACCTTTAGTTCAGTACTGCAGTGGTAGAGTCTGGGGCTTTCTTTAGTACGTTGTGCAGAAAGTTCTGCATAACATCAGTTCCTTTGATGCTGAATCATGCAAACCTCTTTGCATTGCTTGTATATTCTTGGGAATTATGCATATCGGTCCCAACCAATCATATAAATTTACATGCACCATTTTAGTGATGTCCTGAGTCAGCCTTTACTGAGAAGTTTAATACCAGAATGCAGTCTAGAGCTGCTGCTGAGGATATGAAGAGGTTGCCAGTAAGAATGCATATTTCTCTGCTATAGCACATTACTATATTACATTAAAGATGACTATGCAACAGATAGTATAAAATATAAGTGAAAAACCTGTACTGTTGCCAAAACCCTGTGAGTAAACATGCATAAATGCAGTGTTGTGCCTTATCCTGTTCATACAAGATCTATGCATTAGTATACTATTTTGCACTTGTGTGCTATGAGACAGTAACAAATTTCATATGTGTTTTTACAACAACACATGCATGATTCCATTTTGCATGTAATCTGTTATGGTCATTCTTCTACTCTCAGATGTTTGGGGCAGAGATCACTTGGTGGGTTCAGCTATGCCATGCAATCTGCATAAGGATATAGGGTCTAAGTGGAGGGTACAGCCACAGCTGTGTTTTAGTTAGCCCTAACTTTCTATAGGCTTTTGGATACTCCGTAGAATTTCCAGATTGTGTTTACATAGCAAAGTGTGCAGTATTGTCAATTTACTAGACTTTTTTGTGTGCCTTCCTCTAATCTGTCAGATATTTTAGTCATTTGGTTAAAGTAAAACGTCCAGATGATGTAGTATAAATGCATTGTGTGAATAATGGCAGTGAAGCTGTCTGAATGTCTTTTGCTACACAGCCTTTGTTTTACCATGATTAAGTTTTGCTCCTTTTCAGACAAACGACAAAAACTGCTACAATGAACTTTCTTAAATGCTAATATAAATTACTTCTGTTTGGGGGGGTGCACATGCATGAGTGTATGTGTTATGTGTTTGTGTGTGTGCCTGCACTCGTGTGTCTATCTGTGTTTGTGTGTGTGTGTCTGTGTGTATGTGCATGTGTGTGTATTTGTGTGTATGTGTCAGTATGTTTGTGTGAGTGTGTGTATGTGTGTGTGTGTGTGTGTGTGTGTGTGTGTGTGTGTGTGTGTGTGTGCATGCTTGTGTGCGTGCTTGTGTGTGTGTGTCTGTGTATATGCCTGTGTGTATGTGTGTGTGTGTGTATGTGCATGTGTGTGCCTGTGTGTGTGTGTGTGCCTGTGTGTGTGTGTGTGTGTGTGTGTGTGTGTGTGTGTGTGTGTGTGTGTGTCTGTGCATGTATGTGTGTTCTGTGTATATGTGTCCATATGAGTGTGTGTGTGTGTGTGTGTGTGTGTGTGTGTGTGTGTGTGTGTGTGTGTGTGTGTGTCTGTGCATATGTGTCCATATGTTTGTGTGTGGGTGTGTGTGTGTGGATGTGTGTCTGTGTGTCTGTATATGTATTATAGTACTGTGCTTATATTGTGTCTTCAAAAAACTTTGAACATACATGTTATTCTGATTACATACTTAATTATCAATTTACTAGTCTTTTTCACATAAACTCTTCGTGACTATTAGATATCTTCATTCTTTTATCTGTAATGCTTAACATATATTTTATATTTTAATTTGTTAAAGTAAATACTTATTTTTAAAAATTTTTTTTAAACTCAGCTACTGGGGATGCACAAGCCAGTGCATTTCTTTGTGCTGGTTCCAAGCCCGGATAAATGGGGAGGGTTACTCCAGGAAGGGCATATGGTGTAAAACCTCTTCCGAATAACATATGCGGACAAATATAAAGATTTCCATACAGGATCGGTCGAGGCCTGGATTAACAACGACCACCACCGGTACTGTTAGCCAACAGGGTGCTGGCAGAAATTGGGCTACTGATGGCTGAAGGAGAAGAAGAGGGGGAAGGCATGCCTGAAGGCAGGAAGAGAGGAGGAAGGTTAGGAGTGTAGTAGTGAGGGTAGGAACTTTGAATGTTGGCAGTATGACTGGTATAGGGAGAGAGCTAGCTCATATGATGGAGAGAAGGAAGGTTGATATATTGTGTGTGCAAGAAACCAGATGGAAGGGGAGTAAGGCCAGGTGTATAGGAGGTGGGTTTAAATTGTTCTATCATGGTGTGGATGGCAGGAGAAATGAGGTAGTGGTTATCCTGAAGGAACAGTATGCCAAGAGTGTTTTGGAGGTGAAGAGAGTGTCGGATAGAGTGATGTTTATGAAGCTGGAAATTGATGGTGTAATGATGAATGATGTTAGTGCATATGCTCTGCTAGTTGGATTTGCGATGGATGAGAACGAAACATTTTGGAATGTGTTGGATGAAGTGGTGATGAGTGTACCCAAGGGCGAGAGACTGCTGATTGGAGCAGATTTCAATGAGCATGTTGGTGAAGGTAACAGAGGGGATGAGGAAGTGATGGGTAGGTATGGTGTTAGGGAGAGGAATGCCGAAGGTAAGATGATAGTGGATTTTGTGAAAAGGATGGACATAGCTGTGGTGAATATGTATTTTAAGAAGAGGGAGGAGCATAGGGTGACATACAAGAGTGTAGGAAGGTGCACACAGGTGGATTATAGCTTATGCAGGAGGACCAGTCTGAAGGAGATTGGAGACTGTAAAGTGGTGACAGGGGGAAAGATTAGTTAGGCAGCATAGGATGGTGGTCTGCTGGATGACGCTGGTGATCAAGAAGAGGAGGAGGAGTGAGAGAGCAGTGCCAAAGATTAAATGGTGGAAGTTGAAAAAGGGTAATTGTGAGGTGGAGTTCAGGGAAGAGTTAAGACAGGCATTGGGGGGCAGTGAAGAGTTACCGAATAGCTGGGTAACTAAAGGAGAGCTGGTAAGGAAGACAGCTAGAAAGGTGCTTGGTGTGACATCTGGACAGAGAAAGGAGGACAAGGAGACCTGGTGGTGGAATGAGGAAGTACAGAAGAGTATACAGAGGAAGAGGCTGGTGAAGAAGAAGTGGGATTGTCAAAGAGATGAAGAAAGTAGACAGGAGTATAAAGAGATGAGGCGCATGGCAAAGAGAGTGGTGGTGAAGGTCAAGGATAAGGCATATGGAGAGTTGTATGAAAGTTTGGACAATAAAGAGGGAGAAAAGGACCTGTACCAATTAGATAGACAGAAGGATAGAGCTGGGAAATATGTGCAGCAGGTAAGGGTGATAAAGGATAGTGAGAGAAACTTACTTACAAGCAAGGAGAGTGTGTTGAGCAGATGGAAAGAGTACTTTGAGTGGCTGATGAATGAAGAGAATGAGAGAGAAAGAAGGTTGGATGATGTGGGGATAGTGAATCAGTAAGTGAAACAGATTAGCAAGGAGGAAGTAAGGACAGCTATTAAGAGAATGAAGAATGGAAAGGATGTTGGCCCAGATGACATACCAGTGGAAGCATGGAGGTGCTTTGGAGAAATGGCAGTGGAGTTTTTAACCAGATTGTTTAATGAAATCTTGGAAAGTCAGAGGATGCCTGAGGAGTGGAGAAAAAGTGTTTTGGTACCTATATTTAAGAATAAGGGTAATGTGCAGAGCTGTAGTAACTACAGAGAAATAAAATTGATCATTCACAGCTTGAAGTTATGGGAAAGAGTAGTGGAAGCAAGGTTAAGAAGGGAGATGATGATTAGTGATCAGCAGTATGGTTTCATGTCGGGAAAGAACATTACAGATGTGATGTTTGCTCTGAGAGTGTTGATGGAGAAATATAGAGGAGTTCATAGGTTCATAGGTTCATACTAGGCTATCTGCCCTAGGGCATTTATAAGCCTAGCCAGAATGTGTTTGGCTTTCGCCACCCATTTTAAATTTATTTTGCAATGGACTTTTTCGAGGTTAGTATAATGTGCCTCTGTCTAACAGTGACACAGAAGTGATACCCGGGGTAAACCTACGATCTCCCATCCACTCATCAAGATTCCTCTTGAAGAGAGTCAATGAGGGACTCTGCCTAACCTGGACTGTGATTTTATTCCACATTGAAGGGAGCCTCTGGGTTATGAATCTGTCCCTACAGCATGTCCTATTAATTTCAGTGCTGAGGTTCAAGTCTCTCGAGCGCGTAGCTCGATGGGATTTGGATTTTCTGAGGTGCAGCATGTCCATTAATTCCAGGTTGGACATCTGTTTGAGCCCTTTGATCCTCTTGGTGAGGTACTTTTGGGGTCTTTCCAGTTGCTGCAGGTGTCTGGTAAGGTACATCTCAAAAGGGGCATTGTACTCAATTACGGGCCTGATGAGGGATGAGTAAAGAGGCACAATGACGTCCCCTGATCTAGATGTGAATCCCTTCATGATTAGGTGGGCTATATAAAATGTTTTTCTAACCACTTTGGCCACGTGGTTGTCAAATGAGAGATTGCTATCAACTTGGGTCCCCAGGTCCCTAATTACTTCTTCTGTACTTAATGGATTACCACCTATGTGGTAATTTGTGGGCACTTTGTTTTGCCAAAGGGATGACTATACACTTTTTGGCATTTAGCTTGAGGCCATGGCTCTGGCACCAGTTGTCTGTTTCTATGAGGCCCTTTTGGAGGATGCTTGTGTCGGCTGGAGAGTCGATTATGGTGCCCAGTTTGCAGTCATCTGCGAACTTGGTCAGCCACAGTCCTTCCATGTTGGCCTGTACCTCTGAGAAATATATACCGAACAAGAGAGGTCCCAGGACTGAGCCTTGTGGGACACCATTTGTAACTGGTTTGGAGTCTGACATGGCTCCAGCAATTCTAACCATGTGGGTTCTGTCCTTGAGCCAATTTGCAATCCATCTAGTGACATAGGGGTTTATATTTAAGCTGGTGAGCTTATCTATAATGCCCGAGTGGGGTATTGTATCGAAGGCTTTTGCGAGGTCCAGGTAGGCTGTGTGGACCACCTTCCCCTCGTCAATGGCCTTGGTGACTGTCTCAAAGAATCAACCAGGTTTAAGGGGCAGGATCTGCCCTTAACAAAGCCGAACTGGGTAGGATCCAGTGTTTGTAGGTCCCCAATATCTTTATTTATGAGGTCCATGATGATCCTTTCCATAGCTTTGCAGACCAAGCTAGTCAGGCTTATGGGGCGATAGTTTCCAGGATCCGTTGAGGCACCACCTTTATGGAGAGGGGCCACTGTTGTTGTACACCACTCTTTGGGCACATATCCTGTAGTAAGGCTGAGACTGAACAGTAGGTTTATGTTTGGGTTTAGCTCTTCTTGGAGTTCATGTAGGACGCAGCCCGGGACACCGTCTGGTCCCATTGATGCTGTGTTTTTTGCTTTGGAGAGGGCGGCTCTTACCTGAGCATCTGAGATGTCAGGGGGGCAGCACTCTGCTGGGATAGATATTTGCCCTTTTGGTGGGAGTTTGTGCTGAACCTGTCAGCTAGGATGTTGGCAATGTCTGTGGGTTCGGTGTATTTTTTGTCATTTTGGACTAATTCTGAGCATATCTGGGAATTACCACCCAGGTTCCTAACATAACTAAAGAAAGCCTTGTGATTATCCTTAGTGTCCTGTGCAATTTTTCTCTCGAAGCTGACCTTAGACAATTTTATGTGTGCCCATAGTTTTTTGCTAATACTGATCAGTGATGCCTTCCCTTTTTGAGATTTTGCTCTATCATTTAGTAGCTTCCTCCTTCTATTGTATAGTTTGTTTATGGCTGGGGTCCACCAGACAGGACGTCTGCCTTTGGAGGATTGGGTCTTGGTTTTATTTGGGATCACATGATCCATGCATTCCTGAAGGTGTTCATAGAATGCGTTTATAAAGGATTCTGCGGTCTGGGCCGTATTTTCCACAGGCCCGGGGGCTTTGAAGGATTCCACCTCAGTTTTGAGGAGTGTGAAATTTGCTTTAGAGAAGTTTTTCACTGTGGTTTTCTGGGCAGGGGTGGGATCGGGATGTGAATATCCAGTGAGATTAGTTTATGGTCTGATCTTACCAGTGAGGGATACACTTCTGGTCTGGAGCATAGAGTCCCCATGTTGGTGATGATCAGGTCCAGTATGTTTTCCCCTCTTGTGGGAGTGGTAACAAGTTGTTCCATAGCATTTGAGTTTATAAATTCTAGGAACCTTTGGGCTAGGGTTTTGGAGCTAGAGTAATGCTCCCAGTCTATGTTTGGGTAGTTGAAGTCGCCCAATATAATGGTGTTTGGAGAGACCTTCATATTTTCCAGTGTTCTCAGGAAGGCCGAGTGGGGTTCCTGGGTTTGGGAGGGTGGTCTGTAGCAGGCTATAAACTGGAAGGCAGTTTTACCCACTGTTAGTTGCACATGGATAGTCTCTGATGCTTTGTGCTTTGCCACCAACCTGGAGGTGTGGGTATCTTTGATGAATATCGATACTCCCCCTCCTTTTGTGGTTCAGTCCAAGTTTTGGGGCCGAAAAGCATGGTATGAGGTATAACCTGGTAGTGCTGGGGTGCTCTCAGGAGCCCTGAACCAGGTTTCTGTTACTGCACAGATATCGATGTTCTCCATGCTAAGGAGAGTTTTGAGTGCGTTGAGGTTTAGACTTCTGGCGTTGAGTAGCATTACTCTTAGTTTCTTATCCCTTGTGATACCTATGGAGGTGGGTTTGTCTTTTGAGCCTTGCCTAAAAAAGGCACTATGGGGGTAGCAATAGCCTTTGCCAATATCCGAAAGCCCAGGGGTGACAGGTGCAAGCCGTCCCTAGCGAAGCATCGTGGCTTGTCGAGCATATCATCCCAAGCTGACAGGCATTGGATCCCCTTTGAATGACACCAGTACTTAAGCCAATTGTTGAAATTGATCATCTTGTCTTCATATTGTGGCATCATTCTTGGTGAGGGTAAGATGCTACTCAAGGTCAGGGTCATACCGGCCTGGGCTACATGCTCAGAGAGCTCCTTTATGTCTCTTTTCATGTAGTCCAGGGAGGTACGTCTCAGGTCATTCACACCAGCATGGACAATGACTGAGTCATATTTGTACTTGCCTTGGAGTGACCTGAGTGCTTGTGTTATGTGGTGGATCCTAGTGGCCGACAGGCTGCTCACCGTGACCCTCTCCTTGTTCAGCCTGGTGAGCGGGACGTCAGTGTGCCTGACGATAGCGTCACCTATTACAAGTGTATCAGGTGTGTTGTTTAGTCTTAAGGGCTGTGACTGTTCGGCACACTGGCTTTGTGAGATATGTGTTGCACGTGTTTTGTTTTGGGGTAGCGGCTGCTTGGGTGTCTGCTTTGGAGGTCTCTGATGCTTCAGCAGATCTTTATTTAGAGCCTCCGAGTATGTTTTTGTGTGATTATGTGCTTGGTTTGCTGTCGTGGTAGGTCTATGTGAGACTGGAATTGTAGTGAGTGTGGTTTCCTTCTCCTCCTGACTGGTTATGCCAGTACTGAGTTGAGAGAGCTTAGCCTCCAATTTGGCTATATGGTTGCATCTCTCACATGTGTTGGAATTTGTTGGGAGGAGGAGAGGGTTGTCTGTGTACATGAGGCAGTTGTAACATTGCCTCAAGATTCCTAGATTCACCAGCTGGACCAGAGAGGAGATTGACAACTCACCTTTGGACATGCTAGAATAATATTGGGAATTCCTTAATAATTGAAAACCAGGGCCAGTGGGGAGTGAGGGTGTAGTGCTTTTAATTTTTAGTGCTGACTTATATAATTGCTTTAGTGAGCAAGTGCCAGGTAACTTAAGTGCAATGTGTTACAGGTAACTTAAATGCAAAAACGACAAACAGTAACTTTCTTTCAAGTGAAACAAGGAAATAAGTACAGTAAGCAATGCAGATATCACTAGTGATCCACAGAAGCGCTGAGAAGCTGCGTATTAGTTGGAATTAGCGTTCCAGGGAAATAACAAGCAAACAAACAACAAGCATATAAACAAAGCTAGATTCAGCAGGCCTGGATCTAGTCTATGCTACAGCAACAAGGTGTACTAATTTCAGTAAGATACAGTTCAAATATTCAGGCACTATAAACCTTTAACCAGAAATTCCCAGCTCAGAAGGGCAGAGTCCAGCCTCTTCTCCCACAAGAGTGCAGACCACAAACCTTCTTAATGTAAAATAACTGGCCTGAAGCCCAAGTGCTTAAACCAGAACTAATACACTTTAAGAATAACAGACACTGGGCTCTCAATCAGCAGTTCCCAACTTAGAAGGATGAAAGCTACCTGTCCTGTCACCACAGTACATGCCACAAACCTTCCTAATGTATAACAACTGGTCTGAAGCCCGAGTGCTTAATCCAAAAGACTTACAATGATAGCTACACTTTAATCAAGTTACTACCAAGCAGTAATAAATACAATTGAATACTTTAGAGAATGCCTGGATTAGTGCTCAAGTTACACAAACAAAGCTAGATCCAGCAGGCCCAATTCCAGTCTATGCCACAGCAAACAAGGCGCACCAACTTCAGTAAGAAGCAGTTCAGATATGCATGCACTATAAGCCTTTAACCAGAAATTCCCAGCTCAGAAGGGCAGAGTCCAGCCTCTCCTCCCACAAGAGTGCAGACCACGAACCCTCTTAATGTAAAATAACTGGCCTGAAAGCCCAAGTGCTTAAACCAGAATTATTACACTTTTAGAATAACAGACACTGAGCCCTCAATCAGCAGTTCCCAACCTAGAAGGATGTAAGCTACCTGTTCTGCCACTACAGTGCAGACCACAAAAGTTGCATTGTGTCTTTGTGGACTTAGAGAAAGCATATGACTGGGTGCCTAGAGAGGAGTTGTGGTATTGTATGAGGAATTCGGGAGTGGCAGAGAAGTATGTAAGAGTGGTACAGGAAATGTACGAGGGTAGTGTGACAGTGGTGAAGTCTGCGATGGGAGTGATGGATGCATTTAAGGTGGAGGTGGGATTACATCAAGGATCAGCTCTGTGCCCTTTCTTATTTGCAGTGGTGATGGACAGGTTGACAGATAAGATTAGACAGGAGGCTGCATGGACTATGATGTTTGTAGATGACATTGTGATCTGTAGTGAGAGTAGGGACCAGGTTGAAGAGACCCCGAAGAGGTGGAGATATGCTCTAGAGAGGAGAGGAATGAAGATCAGCAGGACTAAGACCGAATATATGTGTCTGAATGAGAGGGAGGATAGAGGAATTGTGAGGATGCAGGGAGTAGATGTGGCGAAGGTGGATGAGTTTAAATACTTGGGATCAACAGTTCAGAGTAATGGTGAGTGTGGAAAAGAGGTGAAGGAGAGAGTACAGGCAGGATGGAATGGGTGGAGAAGAGTGTCAGGAGTGATTTGTGACAAACGGGTACCAGTAAGAGTGATAGGGAAGGTCTACAAGAGGATAGTGAGACCAGCTATGTTATATGGGTTGGAGACGGTGGCATTGATAAAAAGGCAAGAGTCAGAGCTGGACATGGCAGAGTTAAAGATGTTAAGAGTTGCACTAGGTGTGAACAGGATAGACAGGATTAGGAATCAGTATATTAGACGGTCAGCTCAGGTTGGACGGTTTGGAGATAAAGTCAGAGAGGCGAGATTGCATTGGTCTGGACATGTGCTGAGGAGGGATGCTGGGTATATATTGGAAAAAGGATGCTAAGAACGGACCTTCCAGGTAAGAGGAAAAGAGGAAAGCCTAAGATAAGGTTTATGGATGTAGTAAGAGGACATGCACGTGGTTGGTGTGACAGAGCAATATGCAGAGGACAAGAAGAAATGGAAATAGGTGATCTGCTGTGGCGACCCCTAATGGGTGCAGCCGAAAGAGACATGAAATACTTATTTTTTAAGTTACATGGCTACCAGCAGAAAGAAAAGCTATACAATAAATTAATCTATAAAACATCTTCCTGATCACAATACATACAGTAGATTCATAGATTCATACTAGACTAACTGCCCTTGTGAGCTATTTTAAGCCTAGCCAATTATCTCCTGTGAGATTCAAACCCTGTACCTTGTGTTTGTCAGGCAAACACCTTAACCATTAGGCCACCCTCCCAAACTTCCCCAGTATGAGAAAGTCTGTCCCTTGCTGTTTTATGCGACTGGATCTATAACATCTATTTTACATGGAAGTGGAGTGTTGTTACTATATAATTCAGGTCACTCATGCAAGCTACAAAAATGAGGAAATTAGGTTTAGAGATTATAAGTATAGTAAAATATTTTCTACCTTCTTACAATGACATTGAATGGACAGTATTCTACTAGAGAATCTAAGACTAGAAGAAAGAAATCATTATTATCAATTTACTTTTCCACATTTACTGAATTAGATATAGTTTCTAATGGTTCATGAACTAATTAATTATTGACTTTTGGTTTTACTGGGGATGATTTATAATTCAAGCAACACTGTTGAAATGTTTGTTGTGTGAGCTATGGGATAGATGACGCAGTTACTAGCCATGATTCATAGGGTGCATAAAATATATTACATGAGAAGGAACTTGAAATAATCACAGACAGTTTGAATATTAAATTAAACACAGAACCTTGTTAAGAAAAAAAAAAACATAGTAAAAACTCCACCAGTTACAATGAGCTATGAAAAAAGAAGCAGGCAAGGGAAATACACAGATAGACACAGAAATATGTAAAATATAAATGATAGTAACACAACTCCACATAATGTAAATAAAGAGAGTTCTTTTTTATGGTCAAAGAAAGTTAAGATGTAAAATGGTGCAAGAGTCTGAAAATGAAATCAAACACCATAAGATGCAAGTTAAAATGAAATTTACTAGTAATAATATATTTAAACAAACTCTTTGAATAAGAAAGGCAAAATACAGCTTGCGGCAATTGAATTTAACTATTAGACTTACTTTGACTATAACCAGTAAGCTTCATTTGAAAATAATGACCTCTTCACTTGCATACATCCATATAATTCATTACTGTGCATATGACTTCCTCATATCTTCACTGCTTTTTCATTGTCTCATGTCCTTCTTTTTTTCACAGCAGCACATGGTCCCATACTACAAAGCACACACTCCATTTGTTTTTGCAATCATATCAAACTATGTAAGACAATATCATAACATTTGTAAGTAACATGTATACAAGCAACTGTAAAGATTTGTATTTAAAAGGTTGGCAGATCAATATACAAAAGGCATATTGCAGTTACCAATGAATGCATTCATTTCTTTCCTCCACATGAATGCTGTGAGTTGCTGAATGTAAGTTTATCATATGTGTGGCTAAATAGTGGAATGGGTTTAAACACAATTGTGCTTGAATAAAAGCCATGCAGAATAGTTTTACTGTTGTTAACCAAAATACAGAGATGTTTGCTGCTAAGATTGTCTCTCCATAACCACTAAAACTAACTAAAATAATTTCAGCTGTTATAATGGAGGCATAATAAGAAAACATCATTTTTTGCAGGGTAGTAAGCACCCCTGTACTCCTCATGCCCCTGGTAATTATATATACTAACTTTGAAACTGCACAAAATTAGGTAAAGGGAATATTCTGAAACCCTAAGAAATGTGTGATCTTGTACACCTGTTGACCATCTGTTTAGTCGACAAAAGGAAAAGCAGTCAACCAAACTCACTGTCAACCAAAGCATCTGCAATGAAATATATGGGTCTACTTTTCTTTGTCGAAATTTCATTATTTTGAAAAAGAAAAGTAGAGGACCAGTTACGCGAAAGTGCACTTAAACAAAACTGCACTTTGCGAAAGTTGGTTCAACGAACCTCTAAGAAACACTGCTGCGCCGAAGCACACTACAGGGAATTTACCCGTTTCTCCACTGAAGTGCGATCTTGGAGTTAGTACATTTAAGTAGCGGGGGTGTGGGGGTGCAGCCCCCCTGCAAAACACTTTTTTGTGTTTTTTATCAGTTCATTGAACCGATATTTGCCAAAGTGCACTTTCGCATAGGTGGTCTTCTGCTTTTCTTTTTTGAAATAATCTCTTTCAACAAAGAAAAGTAGATCCATATATATATATATATATATATATATATATATATATATATACACACACACACACACACACACACACACATATCTATATCTATATCTATATATATATAGATATACACTTCATTAAACTCCATGCAGGAATAATGCTATTCCTGCACATAGCGGATCATGCCAGTGTAGAACAGCAGCTTGCATTGTATATTAATGAAGGCATGCTGCTGTGTTATCTACATGGACATGATCCTTGTACGAGTGCACAGTGGGTGTCTGAGCATTGCTCGCACAGTGCACATGCCCCCTGCACTCCAGAATTGCATACTGCAATTCCAAAGGATCTACAGTGTCTGTGGACACTGTTATGTCAACATAACAGTGTCCGTGGACAAAACAAGTAATGAAATACAAAAGCACAGACCCCCTACAATTGTTTAGCACAGATAATGTCCAGAATGGTATGCCAGTGTACATGCTGGCATACCAAATAATTAGCATGTTCCTGAGAGGAACATTTAAACTAATTCCCCCATGTATGATGTAGTTGTCCAGATGTCCTGCCCTAAGGTGCATAAAGCAATGTGCATACCCCTACAGTAAATACAAAAAAAACACATGTATTTTTTTCTGTCCGCAATAAAGTTTAAGCGTAACAGGGAGGGTGTGCACATCACACAGCTATGCTCAGCCTAGCTTACACATCACAAGGAGCTAAATAGAAATATACAGCCAAAGCTTGCTATGCAAGATAGTGTAGTGTTTAGAGTATCTGATTTGTATGCAGTTATTCACAGTATGATCCACAATGAAGACATTTCAGTGTGAAAGCAGTACTACTTTTTTTATAATTAAGTAGTAAATAACATATATTTGTCAACCAGAGTAGTGTAGTGGGTCCAAATGTGAGGTGTCAGTGTAATAAAGTTGTAAAACCACCATTTAAACACAAGTGTCCCATACAGTACTGTCACACAAAATGTAATGTCATGAAAGCACTTAGGGGGATGTTATGGAAGGTCAACATACATATCATAACATGTCATTAATGAGGAATGAACTGTGCAATCCTGATAGTGCATAAAATGAAAGCTGAACAATGCTAAGTTGTGCTACGCCCTGCTTAGCCGGTGTAAGCATTGCTTAAACGTAAATGCTAAGCAAGAATTAGTGTAGCTAAGCAGATTTGCACATTGGTAAGCAGTGCTTAGCATCTACCGCTTTAAGCAATGCTTACCTTAACTCAGCGGGTTTGTCCATTGCTTAACTTAGTTAAGCACATTCCAAACCTTCCAATCATGGCAAAGGGTGGGAAATCAGCCCTATTTAAACCCCACAGGCGGGAATACAACCACAACCAGTTGTAGCTGATCACTGCAGGCACTATGGCTGGTGTAGTGGATCCAAGATGCATGAGCAAGGAATGTACCAGCTGTGTGTAAGTATCAGTATTAATAAGTGTTTTCCAAAGTCCAGCCTGTGTATGTGATGGATAGGTAGGCATAAATGTTTCTCTATCTCCTGTACAGCTGCAGATGAGAGGGCCATGAACTTGGATGCCCATGCCAGCAGGCTGCTAAGGCTGCATCACGAGGCTGGTGAGTACAAATCTAGCTTGTAGTATTCAGGGCAAATAAATAGAAAGGAGTAAAATATCACCTGTCAGTATTTAAAAATGGGTATGGTTTGTACTGAATAAATGAGACATTAACAGAGTAATAGTGACATACAGGGTATATACATCAATAAAAGTGTCATTAACTGTCAATAAAAGTCAAAACCCCAGACTGGTTGTGTTTACTTTGGTATGTGGTGGCATAAATCGAAATGTGTCCAGTTTCTGCACAACAATTATATCTCTGAAAGCAATAAATAATCAAGCCTCATCTGACAAAGATTGTGGAGTTTTAAAACAGGAGATTAACTGGTTGTATATTACATAATTGAAATCCCAAAATATCGAACACCATAAGCTCAAACTTGGAATGTCGAAATGTGATATAATCGAAAGCTCAGAACAGCAATTTTTTTCCCAGGGAAAAAATTTGCTGTTCCGAGAAAGACACACACAACACAAGCACACCAAAAAAAGTAATCCACACATACACACTTAAAATTCTACTTTTAACCCTACACTAAATCATACATACACTACTATATATCACTTACCTTAACCCAAACCCTAACCCTAAGATCCGAAACTATCGCATACTCACCTTACCCGCTCCCTAACCCTAAGATCCTTAACTATCGCACACTCACCTTACCTGCTCCCTAACCCTAAGGCCCCTAACTATCACACACTCACCTTACCCGCTCCCTAACCCTAAGGTCCCTAACTATCCCATTCTCACACTCACCTTCACCCAGTCTGTTCACACACTTACCTTAACCCGGTCCGTAACCTTCGCACCACAGTGGAGAAAATAGTGAAGCAGCAGAAACAGCCCACCGAATTCTTTCCCTAGGAAAGAATTCGATATTCTTCAGCTTTGCTATTTTCAGCGTTCGCTGTTTTGGGTTCGATATTATAACATTCAACGTTTTACTACTTTGATGTTATAATATAAACCCGATTAACTATATGAAATGTTCCATGCACCAAGATCTAATACCTAAATAGTAATGCTGTGTTAACTAGTGTTTTCCAGACTGTGTTATGTCAAATTATGAATATACAGTATAAGAACTATCTGCCATGCATGAATGTTAGAATTACAAGGTCAGATTGTACAACCAAGAGAGGATTAGGCAGAAAACAGTCAAACAAGCGACAGCAGTTTCTCAGTAGCTCATTCTGATGGAACACAAACTTTGTTGTATTTTTTTGCATAAACAGGCACGATTAGAATCCCAAGAGTGATAGTAAGCTGTATGCATAATTTTACACAGGAATATGTAAATCTGTGTAGAAACAGTCAGGTGGTGTTATCAGAAATTTCCTCCACAGGTCTGCCAGGTAAGAAAAGGTATATCTTAGCTGTAAGAATGCTGTACTTATACACTGTGTACAACACCCACTGTCCAACCCCAAGGCTGCAAATGACAGCAAGATAAGTACATACACCAAGTAGTCTCCCCCAAGAAATGTCCCTTAGTGTCATGCTGTCACAGCTATTGGTCACTGCCACCCACACCCAGGGTGACCAATAGAAATCAAGGCAGAGTATGGCACATAGCTGGTCTCACTACCTTCTTGTAAACCTTCCCTATCACTCTTAATGGTACTTGTCTGTCACAAATCACACATGACACTCTTCCCACCAACCACATCCTGCCTGTACCCACATTGTCACCTCTCCTCCACATTCACCAGTACTCTGAACTGTTGTTCCCAAGTATTTACACCTACCCACCTTAGCAAACTGTACTACCTGCATCCTCACCATTCCTCCATCCTCCCTCCCATTCATATACATATATTCCATCTTAGTCCTGCTGACTATCATTCCTCCCCCTCCCCCTCTAGACCATACCTCCATCTCTCCAGGGACTCCTCAACCTGTTCCCTACTCTCACTATAGACCACAATGTCATCTGCAAACAGCACAGTCTAGGGGGACTCCTGCCTGATCATGTCTGTCAAGCTGTCCATCGCCACTGCAAATAAGAAAGGGCTCACAGATGATCCCTGATGTACTCCCACTTCCACCTTAAGCACACCTGTCACTCTCAATGCAGAACTCACTGCTGTCACACTAGCCTTGTACATATTCTGTAGCATTCTTACGGATTCTTCTGCCACTCCTGGCCACCTCATACAATACCACAACTCCTCTCTAGGCATTCTGTCAGTCCACCAAGACACAACACAGCTACATCTGACCTTCTCTGTATGTCCCAATTAACACTCTCAGAGAAAACATTGCAGCTGTACTGCTCTATCCTGGAATAAAACCATGCTGCTGATCAGTAATCCTCACCTCCCTTCTTAGCCTAGCTTCCACCACCCTTTACCATTACCTCATGTTGTGACTGAACAATCGTATCCATCTGTAGTTACTAAAGCTCTGCACACCACTCTTATTCTCATAATCAGTACCCAAACACATTTCATCCACTCCTCAGGCATCCTCTCACTTTCCTAGATTGCAGTAAACAATCTGTTTAAAAAGACCACTGCTATTTGTCCTAAACACATCCATGCTTCCACAGGTATGTCATCTGGACCAATAGCCTTTCCATTCTTAAACCTCTTCATAGCTATCCTTACTTCCCCTTTGATAATCTATTGCACATCCTGATTCACCATACCCACATCATCCAACCTTCTCACTCTCTCATTCTCTTCATTCAACAGTCCATCAAAGTACTGTTTCCACCTGCTCAATATACTCTCCTTGCTAGTGAGTGCAGTTCCACCATTATCCTTTCTCAGCCTTATCTGCAGCACATCCTTCCTAGCTACATGCCTCTGTCAAGCCAATTGGTACAGGTCCTATTCTCCATCCTTGGTGTCCAACCTTACATACAACCCTTCAGATGCCCCATCCTCAGCCTTTGCCACCACTTTCTTTGCCATGCACCCCATCTCCCTATACACCTGTCTACTTTCTGCATCTATCTGACAATCCCACTTCTCCTTGGCCAGCCTCTTTCTCTGTATACTCCCCTGTACTTCCTCATGCCAACACCAGGTCTTCTTGTCCTCCTTCCTCTGTGCAGATGTCACACCAAGCCCTGTTCTACTCATCTCCCTTACTAGCTTTGATGTGGTTACCCAGATATTTGCTAACTCTACACTGCTACCCACTGCCTGTCTTAACCCTTCCCTGACCTCAACCTCACAATCACCCTTTCTCAGTATCTACCATTTGATCCATGGTGCCGCCCTCACAATCCTCCCCCTCTTTGTGATTACCACCGTTGTCCCACAGACCAACCTTCCATGCTGCCTAACTACTCTGTCCCCTGTCACCACTTTATAGTTACCAATCCCCTTCAAACAGGCCCACCTGCATAGGAGATAATCCACCTGTGTGGATCTTCCTCCACTCTTGTATGTCTCACTATGTCCCTTGGTCTTGTAATACTATGTATTCACCACACCCATGTCCAACCTCTGTTGCAAACTATATCACCATCTCACCTTCTGCATTGCTTTGCTTAACACCATACCTACACATCACTTCTGCATCATCTCTGTCCCCTTTCCTACCATGCCCATTGGAATCTGCTCCAATCACCACTCACTCACCCTTGGGTACAGGCATCACCACTTCATACAACCACACCAAAGCATGTCTGTCTCATCCATCACACATGCAATTAGTGGAGCATATGCACTAACAACTGTCAACATTACACCATCAATTCCCAGCCTCCTGAACATCACTCTACTCAACACTCTTATCACCTCCACAAACACTCTTGGCATAATGTTCCTTCAGGTTGACCCCTACACCATTTCCCCTCCCATACACACCATAATAGAACTATTTGTACCCAACTCTGATACACACAGCTGTACATCCCTTCCATCTGGTCTCTGGCACACAGAATATATCCACCTTTCCTCTGTCCAGTATATCAGCTAGCTCTGTCCCCATACCAGTCATACTCACAACATTAACAGTTCCTACTCTCACTACCACACTCCTAGCCTTTCACCTCACTGCCTGCCATGTGAGCATCAGACATCCTCCAGAGTATTTCTGTGAATGCAAAGGCTATTGCACTATCAAATGACATACGCGTGTTACAGCAATATGAAGAAAGTGTCACTAATTGTGGCCCATAGCACACCATGTATGTGCATTGTCCTACAGATGTTCTGCCCTAACAGGTTGACATGACTGACTGAGCAGCAAGACTGTCATTACAGTGTGCCATACTGACATAGAACAGAAATGTATAGCAGGTATTACCTGTGCATAGGTATGTATGGCTAAGCGTACCTGGCTGCCTCATAACAGCTGACATGGGATGCAAAAACATCAGGTGAATAAGCTGTACATGTTGCACATGTGTGACCTTAGTTTATGTGCATCCAACAGAGTTACACCTCTACAGCTACTTGTGGTGTCATTGCCCTGACACAGACATGGGTAGTATAATAAGCATGAGTACACAGACATGGGTTGTATAATAAGCATGAGTACGCAGACATGGGTAGTATAATAAGCATGAGAACACAGACACGGGTAGTATAATAAGCATGAGTACACAGACATGGGTAGTATAATAAGCATGAGTACACAGACATGGGTAGTATAGTAAGCATGAGTACACAGACATGGGTAGTATAATAAGCATGAGTACACAGACACAGGTAGTATAATAAGCATGAGTACATAGACATGGGTAGTATAATAAGCATGAGTACACAGACACGGGTAGTATAATAAGCATGAGCACACAGACACAGGTAGTATAATAAGCATGAGTACACAGACATGGGTAGTATAATAAGCATGAGTACACAGACATGGGTAGTATAATAAGCATGAGTACACAGACATGGGTAGTATAATAAGCATGAGTATCACACTGAAACTATAGAGGTGGCCAACTGTGTTCTGACCCTGTGTTCATGTCTACTACAAACAGATATATGACCACCCACATAGCTGTATGGCCTCAGCAAAACCATACTTGTAAAACCTGTCTCCACCAAAGTAGAGAAAACCCCTTTGCTGGACAGCAGCAATGCACAAAGCACATAATGTGATGCTATATTGGTTGTACAGGGCAAAGTAGGAGCAGGCACCAACTGGGTGGCATGTTAACCTTTGTATGAATGAGCATAATAGGTCACTGGTGGATTACTGTAAAGCTAACTATGAGTACAAATTGAACACATCCACTAAGGGCAATCACAAGGCCATCTTCACATATGTCTGCAGTCTCAGAGGCACCAACCCAACCCACCCTGTAATGGTGGTCAGTCACAGCACATACAAGCACACCATAGCTACAAGCAACCTACTGCAGACAGGTTTAGGGCAAACATCACCACCCTGGATCACCATCAGTATAGGTGGATATGCACACCACACGCACTCATACCCTCATCAACATGGATCAGGTGCAAACTGCTTAATCAAAGTTAACACAAGCAAGTCCCCTTAGGGCCTGATAACATTCCTGTCTGCATCCTACATGAACCCAGACATATGCTTCCAGCTCCATTAAGCAGTGTATGTAAGGAAACCCTGAGCACCATTGACATTACATCTCCAAGGAACATGGCCATTGTCATCCCTCTACACAAATGTGGATGATGAATAGTGGTTTATGCAATGAACTGGTCCTCATTGGGTGGAACATGACACATCAGGACCAGGCGTACAATGCATGTTCATACAGTGCTGCCAGGTACAGGGGTATGATGTGTTTGTAAGTGGTGGCTAATAATAGTCCATATGCATGTGCTGCCTCTGTAAAGAACTCTGGGCAATATCTGAGGTCCTGTGATGTGTTTCCCTGTGTATGTCCTCCAGGTGCCATGCAGCGGCAAACAGCTTACACTGATATGGAGACAGCAGCCATCACAGAAGCTGCAATCTTAAACTATGCCATCCTTTCTGGCCGTAGCCAGCAAAATCTGCAGGAGCGGACTGCCCTGTCAGATGAGATCATCCACAGAGTGAACGTGTTGGGCCACCATGGATGCACATATGATCAGGTCAGGCATAGAGCAACTGACCTGATCCATTGTGCCTGGCAAAGGGCTGCTGCTGTAGCAAGAGACTGTACTGCTACCGGTGGGGGGCCAGCCATACAGGCCCCACTTATGGTGACAGAGGAGCTCCTTGCCAACCTTGGGGTAGCCCCACAGAAACTCAAACATGGGAAACAGCAGTTGTGTAGATGGGTAGCACCCAGGCAACAGGCAAGGAGCATCCAGGTAAGGCCAAAGCGCATATCAATGTAATGAGGTAGTACTAAACTGTCTTCTACAGAGTCTCTAGATGCATATGTCAGTGCAAATGGATTAGTGGGTGGGGTGTAGTAATGCACACAAGTGCACATCTATGGTGAAAGACAGCAAATTGTGTAATATCATAGTGTGTCCTGTGCCTGTGCAGAAGCATAGGGTCCATCTTCTAAGAATGCCTAATGTGAATCTGCTAACATTACCACCCCCTCCCAACTACATAGGTCCCTCTGGTCTGCACATGGGACAGCCGCTTGTACCCAGTAAATATGGGGTTTTCCTGTTGTGGCTCACCAGTACCTCAGGCATGCTAAAATGAATGCATGTAACCATGCACAGCCGTTACACTCAGCCAACTGGCAATATCTGCATGTTCACCTGTGGTGTTGTTTACTGCATTGCATCATTGTGGTCATGACAGGGGCCTATTTGCAGGAGATGTCACATATCTGTTGCATACCTCACAATCTGTCATTGCAGGACACCTGGAAAAAAAACGGCAAAATGGGGGGACAAAGGCCCAAAACTAGAGTCATATTGTAGAAATGAGTGATATACAGTGCATATAAATGGTGTACGCACCTATCAGAATGCCAGGTATGTGTGATATACAAAAATGAGAGCACAATAGACAAGTTCAGAATACTGCCAACCTTTCATGTGACCTATGACCTGTACAATTCAATTGTAAAGCAAACACATCTATTAGGGGAAAAATAATGACACATGACAATAGTACAACAACCTAGATGCATATATGTGCACAGGATGAAGCTAGTACTGTGTTGAGGCAGCTTTCAATATAACTGCAGCAGTACATCTTATTGGGTACGCAACAGCCATCAATTACAGAGACTCTGATTAACAGCAACTAATGGTCAGCTGTCCTACCAGGATTATCCTAACATATACCCAGTTGCCTGCTACAGCAACAGCCATGGTTCACATAATGCTGATGAAGCTGCTAAGGGACCACATGTTTGAGATGTATCAGCATGGAGAAGGGTACCCAAACATTTACACAGCATTGCACATACCGTGGAACACAGTGCAGACAGTCATCAAAAGGTGTTGAAAATATGGGGCTACAGTGACATTGTGAAGGAATGGACATCCCACCAAAGTATATGAGAATACAAGACCAAAACTCAACAGGGAGGCTACCAGGAGCCCTACAGCAACAGTGAAGGATTAGCAGGAATCTCCAGCAAGTACTGGGTGTGTGCTACATGTCACAACAACCTTCCATGGTCTCCATATGTTCTGCCTATAGGGTAGGGTTGGAAGATGGCAGAAGTTCCTCACACCAAACAATATCCAGGCCTGGTGAAAGTCTGACATCAGGTCTCCAAAAAGCAAATGGGAAAATGTGTTATGGTAATATGGGACCATGGTTGAACTCATTGGCCACAATTCTGACAGGTGTGTTTGGCACAAAATCACCACTGCACATCACCACAACAACACCACCCCCATGGTGAAGCATGGGGATGGCAGTGTCCTGCTTTGGGGTTGCTGTTCACAAGCTGAAACTGGGGCTGTAGCCAAGTTAGAGGGGATTATGAACAGTTCCAAACACTGGTCCCTTGCGGCTCCAAAACGTTCTGGTGTCTGCCACATAGCTATGGATGGTGAAGAATTCCACCTTTCCACACAACAATGGCCAAAACCATACATCCATATCAACAAAAGGATGGCTTCAACAGAACACATGCAATGTTCTGCACTGGCCAAGTCAGAGCCCACACTTACGTCCAATAGGATATACTCAGGGTGACCTGAGGAAGGCAGTGCACAGGGGATGCCCTTGCAATCTGACATAGTTGGAGGTGTTTTGCAAGGGAGAGTGTGCAAACATTGGCAAGTCAAGATGTGCCATGCTGATAGACACCTTCACAAGAGGACTGCATGCTGTGATTAAATCAGAGGTTGCTTTAACAGAGTATTACTTTAAGAGTGTGCACACTCATATAACCAGCCTATTTACCTTTTTCAGTTACCAGATGTTACCTGTAACTGATGTGTATGTTCTTCATTTGGATTGCACAGGTCATATGTTTATGAAATAATGGCAATGTTACGACCTGATTTCTGAGGTCTCATGTGATATATCACCAAAACCTGGCATGTAAACAAGTGTGTGTACACTTACTATATCCACTGTAAGCCTGGGAAGTTGTTTGAGTAACTGGTTTTGTTTTAACATACATGTACGGCAGGTTATGCAGTCTGCATCTCCAAGTAGGACATTACCTAGTGGCACCAATCCACAGGCCAACACAGTAATATATCAGACAAATACAGGAGTTGTGAGGATCAGACCAAACATATGAGCCACACATGTAGACATTCAGCAAAACCCTGTACAGTTGGGGGGTATGTTCTGTAGGGGTTGCCACAGTGCTATACAGGTGAACAGCAATAATTAACATGGATGCAATGTGTGCTAGGTTCATAGGTTCATAGGTTCGTACTAGGCTATCTGCCCTAGGGCATTTATAAGCCTAGCCAGAATGTTGTGGCTTTCACCACCCCTTAGGATGAGAATACTATGCCCTTTTAGGGTTTAGTTTACTGTGCCTCTGTCTAGTAGTGACACAGAGATGACCCCCGGGGTAAACCTACGATCTCCCATCCACTCGTCAAGATGTCTTTTGAATAGAGTTAGTGAGGGGCTCTGCCTAACATGGATTGGGATTCTGTTCCAGAGTGTAGGGAGCCTCTGGGTTATGAATCTGTCCCTCCAGCATGTCCTATTTATTTCAGTGTTGAGGTTTAAGTCTCTTGCTCTCATGGCTCAGATGGATTTGGATTTTCTGAGGTGGAGCATTTCCATTAATTCCAGATTGGACATGGCCTTGTACATCAGGCAAAGATCACCTCTGAGTAGGCGGTATGGAACTGAATAGAGCTGGAGTTTTTTCAGTCGGTCAGCATATGTTTAAGACCCTTTATCCTCTTGGTGAGGAACTTTTGGGGTCTTTCCAACTGCTGCAGGTGTCGGGTAAGATACATCCCAAATGGGGCATTGTACTCAATCATTGGCCTGATAAGAGAAGAGTACAGGGGCACAATGACCTCACTTGATCTAGATGTGAAACCCTTCGTGATAAGGTGGGCAGTATAGAAGGTCTTCCTAACCACTTTGGCAATGTGAGTGTCAAATGAGAGGTTACTGTCAACCTGGGTCCCTAGGTCCCTGATTACCTCTTCCGTACTTAATGGATTACCACCTATGTGGTAATTTGTGGGTACCTTGTTTTTCCCAAAGGGTATGACTATACATTTTTTGGCGTTCAGCTTAAGGCCATGGCTCTGGCACCAATTATCCATTTCTATGAGGCCTCTCTGAAGGATGTTTGTGTCCGCTGGAGTATCAATTATGGTGCCCAGTTTGCAGTCATCTGCGAACTTTGTCAGCCACAATCCTCCTATGTTTGCCTGTACCTCGGAAAAATAAATGCCGAACAAGAGGGGTCCCAGGACTGAGCCCTGTGGGACACCGCTTGTGACTGGCTTAGAGTCTGACATAGCTTCAGCAACTCTGACCCTGTGGGTTCTGTCCTTGAGCCAGTTTGCAACCCATCTTGTGACATATGGGTTTACATTTAAGCTGGTGAGTTTGTCTATGATGCCCGAGTGGGGTATTGTGTCAAAGGCTTTGCAAGGTCAAGGTAGGCAGTGTGAACTGCCTTACCCTCATCAATGGCCTTAGTGACTGTTTCAAAAAAGTCAACCAAGTTCAAAAGGCAGGATCTGCCCTTGACAAAGCCAAATTGGGTAGGATCCAATGTCTGTAGGTCCCCAATGTCTTTGTTTATGAGTTCCATAATGATCCTCTCCATAGCTTTGCAGACCAGGCTCGTCAAGCTTATGGGCGGTAATTTCTAGGGTCCGAGAAGCACCGCCTTTGTGAAGTGGGACCACTGTTGCCGTATGCCATTCTTTGGGTACGTATCCTGTAGTAAGGCTAAGATTAAACAGCAGCCTTATGTGTGGGTTTAGTTCCTCTTGGAGTTCATGTAGTACACAGCCTGGGACACCGTCCGGTCCCATTGATGCTGTGTTTTTAGCTTTAGAGAGGGCGGCTCTCACCTGGGCATCTGAGATGTTAGGGAGGCTACACTCTGCTGGGATAGTTATTTCTCCTTTTGGGGGGGTGGGGGAGGAGAAATTTGCACTGAACCTGTCTGCCAGAATGTTGGCAATGTCAGTGGGTTCAGTGTATTTTGTGTAATTTTGGACTAACTCTGAGCATATCTGGGAGTTTCCACCCAGGTTTCTAACATAGCTAAATAAGGCCTTGTGATTGTCTTTTGTGTCTTTTGCGATTTTTCTCTCAAAGTTGGCCTTGGATGATTTTATGAGTGATCGTAGTTTTTTGCTAGTACTGATCAGAGATGCCTTCCCTTTTAGGGATTTTGCTCTGTCATGTAGTAGCTTCCTCCTCCTGTTGTAAAGTTTGTTTATGGCTAGGGTCCACCAGACCGGGCGCCTGCCTTTGGGGGAATGGGTCTTGGTTTTATTTGGGATTGCATGATCCATGCATTCTTGAAGGTGCCCGTAAAAGGCATTTGCAAAGGATTCAGCAGTGTGGGTTGTGGTTTCCACTGGCCCAGGGGCCTTGAAGGATACCACTTCAGTCTTAAGAAGTGTGAAGTTGGCTTTTGAGAAGTTCTTCACTGTGGTCTTTTGTGCAGGGGGTGGGGGCGTGATGTGGATATCCAGTGAGATTAATTTATGGTCTGATCTAACCAAAGAGGGATATACTTCCGGTGTGGAGCATTTTGTCCCCATGTTTGTGATGATCAGGTCTAGTGTATTGTCTCCTCTTGTGGGAATGGTGACTAGTTGTTCCATTGCATTTGAGTTTATGAATTCTAGGAACCTTTGGGCTAGGGTGTTGGGGCTTGAGTAATGTTCCCAGTCTATGTTTGGGTAGTTGAAGTCTCCCAAAATGATGGTATTTGGAGAGAAATTCATACTCTCCAGTGTCTTCAGGAAGGCTGTGTGGGGTTCCTGAGTTTGAGAGGGTGGTCTCTAGCATGCTACAAACTGTAAGGCAGTTTTGCCTATGGTTAGTTGCACCTGGATGGTCTCCGATGCTTCGTGCGTTGCCACTAACCTGGAGGTGTGGGTATCTTTGATAAATATGGATACTCCCCCTCCTTTTGTGGTTTGGTCCAAGTTTTGGGGCCGGAAAGCATGATATGAGGTAAAACCTGATAGTGCTGGGGTGCTCTCAGGAGCCTTTAACCAGGTTTCATTCACTGCACAGACATCGATGTTCTCCATACTGAGGAGGGCTTCAAGGGCGTGCATCTTGAGGTTTAGACTTCTGGCATTGAGCAGCATTACCCTTAGTTTTTTTACACTTGTGTTTTCTAGGGAGGTAGGTTTGTCATTTGAGCCTTGCCTAACACCACCTAACACCACTCACGTATTCCAGAGGTGCATATTAATAGTAACGGTAATTAGAAAGGGCTGCGCTGCATGATGCCGAGGGTCTGTCTAGAGTGTGCATGTTATTGTCATGACTGTATGTCGTAAATGCCCCCAGTCGGCTAATGTGAGGTCTGTGTAATGCATTTGAGGCACCTCACCTGTCTGCATGTGTGTGTGTGTGTGTGTGTGTGTGTGTGTGTGTGTGTGTGTGTGTGTGTGTGTGTGTACCAGCAAACTTTATAGTGTCAGTAGTGATTTACATATGTTGTTTTTCCCTCACAGGTGGACATGGTGGCTGCAGTCCCTCCTGCTCTGTTACTGATGTCAGTGTCTCTTCAGAATCTGACCATGATGATACTCATATTGAGGCACAGATGGGGTTGTCAGGGGCTGATACTGTGCCATTGGTTGGCATCCCACTATTGTCAAAACCATCCCTGCACACAGTCACAATGGCCACACATACCCCTTCACCAGTGGCCACAGACAATGGAAAGTTGGAGGGTGGTGGCATGGAAAAGGCTACTGTGGTGACTATGGCAAGTGAGGGTGCAGGCACTAGCCATAGCCAGAGTGCTGACAAGATCCCGCACAGGCAGATGGGCAGGGGTGCTAGGAGGAGGATTTTAGCCCATCATGCTCCTGTTGTAAGTGCCATGACAGCAGTCACCAGACGCAAGTTTCAGGCTGTCATGGGGGCACAGGCACATAGTGAACATAATGTCAGACATATACGCATCTTCATGGATGAGCACGTCCCTGGAGTCTGTGACAATATGAACTCACTGCAGCCATCTGTGAGCATACTGGGGTCATGGATAGATGGTGGGGGAGATCTTGGCACTCCTTGACAGTGGAATATTTGTGCCTGAGCGTTTGGCAGACACTGGCCAGCAGCCATGTGGCTGTGGGGCAGCACCACAATCAGCTGAGGGTCTATGTGTCTGTGCACCATCACATTCCCATGCTGACAGTACCACCACCACTACTGAAGGGGATGTACTGTCTATGCCACGATGTAGCAGGCCATGGGCACATGGTCCTGGCCGGTCCCAACAGGAATGCAGATCCAGCAGGCAGCAGAAACCAGTGGGGAGTAGTACTGCATCTGGACTCGGCCCTGGTGGTGCCGGTGATATTCTTGGCAGGCCCAGTTCCTATGTCCATGGCCAGAGTTGGTGAACTGTACACCCTGCCATGTATGGCTCACAGCAGTCCAAAATACTCCTGTGGAGGGCACCCACATGATGTGACTATGTGCATACAAACACACACACATCACCATTAGAACATTCACCTCCACACACACACACACACACACACACACACACACACACACACACACACACACACACACACACACACACACACACACCACCCTTGCACTGCCCATTTAATGATCGCCCCTCCAAACACACACACATGATGTCAACTATGTGGCCCAGCCTAGGCATCTGGCAACCCCACACAACACCCTGTGCATATGATGATACCTGTGCCACATCCATGCCATCCATACCATCGATGCAGGGACATGCTTATATGGGTCTGATGCACAGGGTGATTTTAGTACAGTGTAGCTATTTAATGCTGTGCAAGGTGCTGTCATCTGGCATTTGTAATGGGTACACATCAGAGTGTGTGTGTACCTTTTCAGCCATGATTCATTACTGGTGTTAGTAACACTAAGCAAATCTGCTCTTACATGCTCTATTCTGTTTGTGTTCCAGGTGTCTGTGTATCAGCAGGATGTGGCCCTGCAGACATCACCAACAAGGGGTATGGCAGTATAGTAACACATTGACCACATCATTGTCAGGGTACAGCTGTATTTGCACACATTTCCCAGGTCTGTGTAACAGTTCTTGCATGTGCCTCACAGATTATAGGGCTGAGGGGTTGTATCTCAGTCTATGTTGATTGACATCAGCTTTAGTATAATGGACAATGGTAAGTATGGTGGGTGGAACACACCTCAGATTGCTAACGCCCTCAACCCCAGAGGATATTGTGTCAACCAAACACACAGTGAATACTGTTATACACACAGACACACACACACATATACACACACACACACACACACACACACACACACACACACACACACACACACACACACACACACACACACACACACACACACACACACACATGACACTCTTCTCTCACACACATTTGCCAGGACTGGGAGTAGAACCCCTACTTATCTATTTATTGTTACTACGTTGTTACGCATTTATCACATGCACCATGGAGGTTAGAGGGTGCCACTTGACCAAAGGTACTTCTAAGATGAGGGACATCACCAGGCCTTGCAAATTATGATAATGGGGGATGTACTGGGTGAGACAGGCCACTAACTACTGTAACCTACACATATACACACTTACACACAATAATACACACACACACACACACACACACACACTTGACAGTACTGACATCCATAGGTTCAAAGTGTCATAGGTGTGTATGTGGCAAATGGCCATGGTGGCTTTACAAGGTGGCAAATGGCCATGGTGGCTTTACAAGGCTAGCCCATGGGAATACACTGTCATCATGCCACCTGACGATACTCCCCAGTGTGTCTACTGAGTATAGTCACTGGAGTGATCCCCAGGGTGGGTATTCTATTCCCCATTCACTCCTCCTGATTTCTCTTGAAGAGGGCCAGTGATGTGCTCGGCTTGACATGCATGTGGCATCTATTCTATGGCGTTGCCAGTTTCTGGGTTGTGAACCTGTCCCTCCAGCATGTCCTGTTGATTATGAGGATAATGTTGAGGTATCTGGGGCATGCTGTGTGGACAGATTGGTGTTCTCAGATGTAGCATTCCTGACAGGGTTGGGTCAGACATGGTTGTGTATATCAGGCAGAGCTCGCACCTACGCAGTCAATATGAGACAGAGATTCATTGCAGTTGTTGGAGTCTGTCCATTTGGGGCAAGTGTATAGTACCTAAGATCCTCTTTGTGAGGTACATTTGCAGCCTCTCCTGTTGTTGCTGATGTCCAGTGGGGTATATGGCAAATGGGCCATAGTACACATTGATTGGCCTACCGAGGGGTGTGTACAGGGAAACACTGTCCTTTTACTTCCCGGATTCAAAACCCTGATTCAAGAGAAGTGACACATGGAAGGACGTTTGGAAGACAGTGGCACTGTGGTGGTCATCATACAGCTCACTGTCAACCTGTGTTCCCAGTTCCATTATACCAACATCAGTGTTCAGTGGACTACCATCAATGTATTAATTTATGGGAACCATGTCGTACCCAAAGGGGATGACGGCACATCATCTGGCATTGAGCTTATGTCCAGGGTTCTGACAACAGTCATAGGTCTCAGAGAGGCCTTTGTGAAGGATGTCAAACTCACGTGGGGGGGTAATAATAGCACCCACCTTGTAGTCATCTGCAAACACTGTCAGCCAGGGCACCTTTGTATTGGGCCGGTCCTCAGAGGTGTGGATCCCAAACATGAGGAAACTCAGGTTTACAACCTGTGGGCCTCCACTCATGACTGTTCAACAGTATGACATGGAGTCTGCTGCTTTTACACTGTGGGCTCTATCTGGGAGCCGGTTTGCAGGCCATCTACTGATGTAGGGGTGGCTGCCTACCTGAGTGTGTTTGTGTATGATTCCTGAGTGGGGAGTGATATCCAAGGATTAGATGGGCAGCCTATCTTGTTATCTATTCCATACTGTCACATAGTTATTGCACATGTCACAATGCTTATAGGGCTGCAGAGTGCCTTCAGGTCCCTTTACAGTGGATGACAATTGTGGGCCTTGTAATGTGGACACTAGGACATGTACTGGGTGGGCAACAGCAAAAAGTAGCCCCCCCAATGGTATGGTTCTCACACAAACACAACAACCCTCTCCACAGACAGGATACTGTTCAAACACACACACATCCACACACACACACACACACACACGCACACACACGCACACACGCACACACACACACACACACACACACACACACACACACACACACACACACACACACACACACACTTGCCTGGACTGAGATTAGAACCCCATCCTATCTATTTATTGCTACTACAGTGTTATGCATTTATTGCATGCACCACAGAGCTTACAGGGTGAAGGCTTTCCAAAGGTACTTCTAAGGTGAGGAACAGCACCAGCCCTTGTAAAATATGACAATGGGTGATGTACTGGGTGAGAGTGGCCACAAAATAAACTACACATATACACACTTGCACACACATTTGCCAGAACTGGGATTAGAACTCCTATCTAGCTAGTTATTTGCACTATAGTATTATGCACTTATCACATGCACCACAGAGCTTATGGGGCTGAGGCCTGATGAAAGACACTTCTAAGGTGACTGATATCTGCAGGACTGCTAAAGTAAGGAAAGGGGAAATGTACTGGGTTTGAATGGACGTAAAAGCTTTTACTCGCAAACACACACACACACTTTTACATTTGCCAGGACTGAGATTATAACTCCTACCTAGATAGTTATTTGTACTATAGTGTTACACAGTTATCGCATGCGCTACAGAGCTTACGGGGCTAAGGTCTGATGAAAGGCATGTTTAAGGTGACTGATATGTGCAAGACTGCTAAAGTAGGGAAAAGGGAAGTGTACTGGGTTTGAATGGACCCAAATGCTTTTACTTGTAAACATACACACTTTTACATTTGCCAGGACTGAGATTAGAATTCCTACCTAACTAGTTATTTGCACTACAGTGTTATGCAGTTATCGCATGAGCCACAGACTTAGACCTGATGAAAGGCACTTCTAAGGTGACTGATATCTGCAGGACTGCTAAAGTAGGGAATGGGGAAGTATACTGGGTTTGAATGGACCCAAAAGCTTTTACTTGTAAACACACACACACACACACACACACACACACACACACACACACACACACACACACACACACACACACACACACACACACACACACACACTTTTACATTTAACAGGACTGAGATTAAAACTCCTACCTAACTAGTTATTTGTACTATAGTATTAAGCAGTTATCACACACAGCACCGAGCTTATGGGGGTGAAGCCTGATGAAAGGCACTTCTAAGGTGACTGATATCTACAGGACTGCTAAAGTAGGAAAAGGGGACGTGTACTGGGTTTGAATGGACCCAAAAGCTTTTACTTGTAAACACACACACACACACACACACACACACACACACACACACACACACACACACACACACACACACACACACACACTTTTAGATTTGCCAGAACTCAGATGAGAGCTCCTCCCTAACTAGTTATCTGTACTATACTGTTATGCAGTTATCACATGCCCCACAGAGTTTATGGGGCTGAGACATGATGAAAGGCACTTCTAAGGTGAGTGATATCTGCAGGACTGCTAAAGTATCGGAAGGGGAAGTGTACTGGATTTGAATGGACCCAAAAGCTTTAACTTGTAAACACATGCACACACACACTTTTACATTTGTCAGGAGAGAGATTAGAACTCTTACATAACTAGTTATTTATACTATAGTGTTACACAGTTATCACACTCGCCACAGTGCTTACAAGGCTGAGGCCTGATGAAAGGGACTTCTATGGTGACAGACATCTTCAGGACTGCTAAAGGAGGACAATGAGAAGTGCACTGCTCCCCCGAAGGCCTAATTCCTAGATCCTACTGACATTTCTCTAAGTGTATGAGCATGGCCAGTGTGACCTTCTATAGAACATGTTGGACTCCATTCCAGGGATTGCTGTACTCCAGTCTGGTTTGTTTTGTGCTACAGTCATACCTCCCAACCTGTTGGTGCAGGATATGTGGAGATAGCCTATCAAAATGGGGGGACAATAGACTATACAGTGATTGTGACTAGTTATCTCAGTAATGTATGGGTTGCTAGGGTTACAAGGCTTGTTTTAGCAGACATCTGACATATATGCCATTTCACACTGTCATGTATTGCTTCAGTACCTCGTGACATACCTCCCATTGCTCTCAACCTAGAAACATCAAACATCTGGACAAGGGCCATAAAAAATAGGTACAAATCTGTATGCTGATTAACATCTAATTTACATACATAATTACATAACCCCACCCACTCCAGTGGAAATGTGGGATAATAACTTTCGAACACAAACTGAAGAACAGACAACCAACATATGGCACCATCGTCCCCCTGCAGCCATTCCAATGTCCCATTACCTGTTTTTTTCGCCCCATTTACCATAAACACTAATGTGTGCATACTGCTTTACTTCTACAATGATTTGGATTTTAATTTTGCATTTTGCAGCACATCAATGCACAAACACTAACAGACATCTGATAAACAAAGCTATACTGTCTCACAATAAAAATAGACTTGTCATTAAAACTTCTCTGCCTTTGAAACTCACATTCATTGAAACAGCATTGAAACCTGCACCACATCCAAAGAAAATGCATCTGGCCAGTAGTGGATAAAGATTATCTTTGGGCTGATTTCAAATCATTGGCCCCTTGCACACAAAACAAGAAACATACATGTGTTCTTTTCTTTGATACACCTTCCTGACTTTATTAAGTTATATTCCTTGTATAATACAGCACATTTGTTAGACAAAGCACATTTTAAATTTATTATTTGAATGAATATTTTTCTAGTAGGTTGAACTGTAGGCAATGAAAGAAAATGCATGAACCAATAATTGCAAAACTGCCCAATTCAGAACATTTCCATCATAAAAGTCTACTTCCACACCCAAACTATAAAGAGAACTACAGTAGTGTCAGCCATAGGCATCTTGCACAGTTTCTCGCACTTATTTTCAATTTCAGGGTTTTTTTTGGGGGAGGGGGCAAAAGGTAAAAAAAACAGGGACACATTTTAAACATTGCTTGTATAATTTTAGAAAGTTGCTAGAATAAAATGTTGTGTTACCACCATGCATGTTACTGGCAAGTCTTGAACACAGAACACTTTACACTACAGTCAGTGCAACGTATCATTATGCTAAATCAGCAGTTTAAAAAATTGGAAGACTGAAACTTAATGGCTATCATTTAATGAATTCAGTTCTCACTTCTCACCATAGCTCTCAACCTCTTAGCACAAAAAACCTGGACAAACAACAAAGCCAATAATGGGGGAATAGTAAATAAACTGACTTATCACTTACCATAGCTGTGAACGGTTAGTACAAGAAACCTGGACAAACAACAAAGCCAATAATGGGGGAATACAAATTCTGTTGTCACCATAGCTCTCAACTCTTAGCACAAAAAAAATCTGGGCAAAGCCTTCTCCTTGTCCATTCAGTTGTGGCTTTGGCTTTATAATATGTAGACATACAGTTAACATTCCTCGAAACTAAAAGAAGAGGTATGCAGATAGACTGCTTATTCAAATCCCTTTTATTTGTAGGGTAGTGGAATGATTAAGATTTTCAATTAAGATTAAATTGGCAGTTAAAATGTTATTGTTAGTTAGTCTTACTTTTAATGGTATGGTAACTAGAGCAATTTTCAATATGTACAAGTGCAAATAAAGAAACCAGAAGCGGTTTGCACTATGCAGACCAAAGTCAAAGAACTCAGAAAAAAGAACAATAACAATGAAAGCTTTTAGTGTTTTATTTCAGGACTTTTAAATACAATAAACAAGCGTTGATAGACACTATCAAATTTTCAAGATTAATTTAAATCTCTTTAATCTCACAATTCAAAAAATAATGTCAAGGTTTTGTAAGCAGTTAATCGTGTTACCTAACTCTGTTGAAAAACAGCCTTAGTAATCAGCCAAACCTATGATTGTACCACACCTAGAACTCCACCTGGGCTCCAATAAGTAGTGTTCTAATAAAACACACACATATACATATATATATATATATATATATATATATATATATATATATATATATATATATATATATAAATCTTATAAGGCAATATAATAATATGAAGTTAACCTGTGGGCCAGGAAGCCCTAGGATTATTCCTCTTTGACAAGAACTTTTGCATGTGCAGAAGTGCAAATGCGTTTTCCGTTGCAGCTGTAATGGAGTTTGCTGGCTGCTGGGAGGAGGATAAGGACAATCATCAAGGTCTGTGGACTGATCCACTCCATCTTAAGGGCTTTCACCTCAACAGGGAACAAACAAGTCTGACATCTCTTAACTTACACAGGAATGGATGGGTATGTCATGTTCAGGAGGGGAGCTTTTAGGCTGGTCCTTTGGATGGACGGACTGACGGACACTCACACACACACACACACACACACACACACACACACACACACACACACACACACACACCCTTTGTTCCTTACCTAATTCCCAGCAACGAAACCAGCAGTCAGCATCCAAAATGGCACCATGCTGCAGTATAAGCCAGCCAGAATTCTCCTCTTGAGCATCTGAAACAGCAGCATAACGCAGCAGAAGCAATGTCCCTCTCTCAGCAGCACCATGCTGCAGAATCAAACTCCCTCTCTTGGCAGCACCATGCTGCAGAAGCAAAGTCCCTCTCTTAGCAGCATAAGCCAGCCAGCATTCTTCTCTCAGCAGCACCAAGCAGTTCTTTCCATCAGCACCAAAAACAGCAGCATATACAAAGCCAGCAGCATAAGCAAAGTCCATAATGGCAGCATAAGAAAAGCTTCTTTTCTTAAAAGCATTTTTAAATTCTCGGCAGCAAAGCACTTCCCGCCTGCTCGCAGCCAGCCGGAAATGATGACGTGAATTCTGACTGGCTGGTAGCACTGATGGAGCGATGTCAGCTCCGACAGCTCGAAAATTCAAAAAATAAAAAAAACAAAAGATAAGAAATTGGAAATGAAGGGGTGCCACTCGGGAATCATGGCAACCATTCATTTGGACCCCAAAACTTGGTAAAAAATGAGTAATTTGGAATGGTTGGGAGGTCTGATACCTCCTCAGATCATCACAGTAATTTACCAGAGGAATACAGGATGGATGATGCACACACCAGGATTATGGGCCAAATACTACACATTCTTACACAATCCAGCCTCTTGAGAGGTGTGCCTTCAAGCAATTGACTGCTGGTGCTGTGAAAACCATCCAGCACCTTGGAGATATATTACAGTGGTGGAATCTCTGTACATTTCTGTTTTGGCCTGGTCTGATTTCCAGTCCACAGTTGGGTAATATAAGTCAGACAGGATCAGGGTGACAGGCAGACTCCGGATAGATTTGTAGGGATAAGATATGTGGGGGGGGGGGGTGTTCTGGGTCAGATATGTTTGCCTTTAGCTACCAGTACTTTGCACAGGGGTCTTCTCAATGGTTGACTGCACTTTGAGGGTCTTGTGTGTGTCAGACTGTTTGACCAGCCTGGAGGTGTGTGTTTGTCTCACATACATGTATGGCCCACTTCATTTTGCTTGGATGGCCACATTTTGGGGTGAGGATGTTGCATAGGATGAATGATCAGGGAAGGGTGTGTTACTCCCCATGGCTGTGGTCCAGGGTTCTATGTGCAGGCATGTCACCATCTTCCAGGGTTAGGACTGCCTGCATCAAATGCATTCCCATGTTTAGATTCCTAGCCCTGCCTGTCGACTGTACAGAGTATCACAGAATGTCCACAGCCATGACTCATATATCTTGTTGGTTACCCAAACAAGTGTGGTTTTCAAGGAAAAGTGTTTTGCAAGTCACTCAGGGTTGAAATCAGATATTACTGACAGTTGACGTTGCAGTTTCAGACTTTGTACCCATCAGACATTCCATGCTACTACAATCATTCCATCAACTTTATAACATTATTAGAGCAGTATTTCAAAGGTGTCCTTCTCTTTGGACCTTTTTCAACCCATTATTCATGGCTTTGTCCAGAATTCTGGCTCTCTGACACTGGCAGGTTTTCTCCTAGCAGTTAGCAGCATGGCCTTTCTTTGCATTTTGTAGACTGAGTTATGTTGGTGTTATGGACCCCATGACACTCCCTAACAGGGCACTGTGGGTGAGGCATAGGCATTTGCCAGAGGTCTGTAGGCCAGATGTGACAGATACAGGCCATCTGTAGCAAGGCAGTGCATTCTGATGATCATATGTTCCCAGGCTGCTGGCAGTAGACAACCCTGGGATGGTACCAGTAAGTTGACTGTGGGTGTTACTGACAATTGCTTTCTGTTCATGTTGAGCCATCACTCTAGCTGACGGCTGGATGCTGCTTAAGGCTAGGGACATGTTACTGCATTTCTATGGGACTATGGGGGTGGGGACACATCTGTACACAATGCACATTTGGAGAGACTGTGGTGATATTTGCTCAACATTTTGGTCCCATTTAGCATAGTGGTGTGCCATATCTTTGGGACTACAGGCATTACAGTATAAACCACAGGTCATATTGTTCTGGCATAAGCATTTGTAGTTTCAGACTTCTTACCTTTCAAAGCCATGCTACCACTGCCAGACCTGCTGTGATATCACTGTGTAAAAGTCTGTAGGTGGGGATTTCATGGATGTTGCCATGTGGGGGCCTTTGCCATACATTTCTGTAAGGTTTTCTACAGCTGATCTGCTGGGTGAGGCTGGGGGTGGGTATGGGACTCCCACTATGACATCCATGTATGCATGTGACCTATGACCCCCCCCAGTTATTTGGCTCACCACATATACTGCAGTGGTACTTGTCAACTAGGGTGGTAATGCATGGTGTGGGTAGGCCAGTACTGTGGATACAGTTCCTGCTGTCCCACAGAGCTGTCAGTTGTCTGCTGCTATCCCAGTAAGCCACACCATTCCCTTGCATGCTTGATCAATACCATAGACATGCTATCAGAAAATTCCACTCCATTCATTTATTTTGTTAAGGAGACTGACCTAACTTGTGCCTGAGGCTGTTGTGAGGATGGTGCTTGAGGGCTGACTATGTTGGATGCATGCACTACACTGCCTATACATGGTAAGGTATAGGTGGTGTGATGTTGGCATCCATTTAACTGTGTTTGTGAGTCAGAGAAAGAGATCAGTCCCTCAGGCCCTACAGTGTCAATGTATGTGCTATGTGTTGCCTCTTTGTCAAGGTCAGGGCATACTGGGCACACCTCTGTCTGCCTACACGGGCAGGCTCAGGATGTTCCTCCTCCGAGTCCCTTTGTGCCTGTGGAGACCTTGGCAATGGTGAGGGGCTGTGTGGGCCTTCCCTGTTTTGTTCCTACTGCAGCCGTTTCCACAGGATCATATTGTGTAGCATGGCACATACTATGAACATGTATGCACATGTGGCTGGAGAGTACTGCAAGGCTCCACCAGATATGTCAAGGCAGCGGAACCGTGACTTTAGCATCCCAAACACATGCTCTATAATGATCCTGGTTTGTGCATGTGCCTCATTATGGCATTCGTGTGTGGGTGTGTGTGCATTTCTAATGGGTGTCATCATCCTCAGCTCCAGTGCGTAGTCAATCTCCCCCTACCAGATGGCTATATGGGATGCCCCCACTGGCAAATGACCGGTACAGCTGTGACGATTGCCAGATGTGGGAGACGTGATAGCTTCCAGGGCTGCCAGCACACACATTCATGATAATGCCCTGGGCACTGCACACGACCTGGCAGTTGATGGAGTGCAACCCCTTGATGTTTAGGAAGACCCTACCCTGGTCACCGGGTGGTGCTTTGATGTGGATGTGCATGCAGTCTATGACACCCAGTACCTTCAGGTATTCTGCTACATGGTGGAAGAGATGCATATTTCTAGTCCTCTCCTTATGGGTACTGGGGAAGTAAATGTGCTCACCGGCATGTGGTCGCATGGCATCCAGGAACTGGTGGAGTATCCTGGACGCAGATGTCTGTGAAACCCTCATGATATCCCCAGTTGGTCTTTGGAAAGTACTTGTAGCTAGTATTCTTAAGGCTACACATACCTGGGTATCCACTGGGATGGGTTTCCCCTCTGTTGGTTCTGGGTCTGAGGCAAGGCCAGCACAGCTCAACAAGTTGCTGAAGTATGTCCCTGTCCACCCTGTAGCACTCCACTATCTCCAGATCATGTAATCCCTGGAAGGTTATCCAGGGTCTGAACACTCTTCTCCTCCTCCTCCATCTGAGTTAGTTGTCAGCATTATCCTCCTCACCACCCTCAGTCTCTAGCACATACTGATAGATCACAGCAACAGCAGCCCCTAATATGTTTTGTTAGATTTGTCAGTTTAAAATTCTCCTGAATGTGTACACCAGTGGTACAGAGTTTGTGGGAAAAAAACAGACTGAAAGGTGTTTGCATAGTTTATAGTAGTGTGCTTGGCTGCTGCCTGTGTAATTGGCTGATTCTGATACATTCTACCTGCCAGCTATGGTAGTTCTACTTGATTGCCTTCCTTCTGCTGTTTCCCCTTCCCATTTCCTCCCTGTTTAAGCCCCGATGTGCACTGTGCATACCTGGTGCTCAACAGTAAACAGTTCTGCTATTTCCTGTTTTTTTTTCTTTTTTTGTTTTAGGCCTGGTGCGTGCGGTGCACACCTGTTTAGCTAAAGTAAAGACTTTTAAGCAGAAATGGCCCTTCCCTGGATGCGAACACACTCTGTATTTCATGGAATAAGACAAAACAGCCTCAGACACACACCCTTCCTTAGCTGTGCTTAGCTAAGGGCAAACACAGGCCACTGAGCTCCAATGTGCTTACAGCAAGCATGACACACTCTCTTTCCATGTTAGCTGCTCCTCCTGTCTACACGGTGGTGTTAGAGCACCTACACGGTTAGGTGCAGTCTGACAATTAGATGAAATTAGTGATTCAGTATAACTCTCCTCATTTGCATAGACCACTGCCTCACTCCATAGTTACCACACTTACACTGGGCCTTTCCCCTTAACAACCACTATTCCCTGGTATTGTTTTCATTCTGCATGCCCTTGACTATAATGGCAAAATGCAGATTTCAGTAAAAATTGTTTTTTTCCCCAGTTTTTTTTTTTCGGCACAATCCCATTTGCGTGCTGCTGCCCTATGCTTAAATGGCCAAGATCGGCCAAAAAAAAAAGTTTTATTTTAAAAAATTACAAATATTTTTCATGCCAATGACCATATATTTGGCCATTGGCATGTCTACTAAATATAATACATGCTTTCCTTTGAGCTGTCATCCCTCTGTTTTCTCATTTGCAGAAATGTATTCAGCTAGTAACTGAATACATTTCTGCTGGTTACACTATTCCTGCACGAGCATCTGCCTGCTTGCTGAATCGCTAATTCACCTCATTTGCATGGTTTTCACCAGCAAATGAGGTAATTAGCATTAGGCAGTGGTGTCCGTGTAGGAATAGTGTAGGAGTGCTCGTGCAAGTCCCAGGAGCCCTTTGCTAAATTGCTCGGTGGCCATGTTCCGTGCAGCAGCTGCTGCACTATTCCTACACTCTGTGCAGGGTTTAATGAATCCCAGGGTATATATTTATGTATTTTATGTATGATTGCACTGTATTTTATACATTGCTTGGATTTTTTTTACTTCTCTCTGCGCACCCTAACTGGATTGTCTTAACCTTACCATAAGTGCATTGAATGTATCATTCTGTACTGAATGTTACCATTTACTGCTTTTGTACGTCATATAGCTGCATATTAATTAGATCTTAATACATTTCCTGCTCTCTGAGCACGGGTCATGGCTGAAAAGCATTAGTATACCACCCCACTTAATTGGTTAACAAATAGTAGCTACCAATCAGTAACACAATCCATCAACTAACACTATTTAACAACTGAATTGCATAAACAGAATGTTTAATCAAAAACAAGGAAAAATAAAATAAAATAAATAAATAATTAAATAAATAAAAATCCCAACAACTCTCCCTCTCTCTCTCTCTCTATATATATATATATATATTTATATATCTATATCTGCACACACACACACACACACACACACACACACACACACACACACACACACACACACACACACACACACACACACACACATATATATATATATATATACATTAGTAGTACCACCTGCATCAAAATTGAAGTCAAAAACTACCTCCCAAACTCAAGATCCTGTTCTTGCCATAATCATCCATGAATTCCTGTCTTCACTCCAACTTTCTTCCTTTTCTCCTTAATTTTTCTGAACTTGCTGTTTCAATTTGTCAAAAGTCTAACACTGTAATTATGCTTCCATGCAAAGAATACACTCTAATGACCTCTGCTTCATCATACTGTGCATTTTTTTATTGAAGTTTGACCATTATATTTGAATTAAGTTGTTAAACTTTACTTTGTATACTCATGGATTTTTTGTACCTCTGCTGTATATTCTATGTGGCCTTGATATTTCTATGTATCTCATTTTTTCTGCATATGTACATTGTTAATTTCTTATATTTTACTCTATTATAATACTTATGCTAAGTTTTGTATCATGAAGCTTTTCTCCTCGGGTCTCCACTGAAAACGGGTTACATGGCTCAGTTGGACTAATCTGGTTAACAAATAGCAAATAAATAAATAAATAAATATAGACCTACGTGCGGGGTATAAGTGGTGGTTTCTTTGGTCTCTACCAATTACATTAAATTGATCAGTGTGCTCCTGAGTAAACATAACCCCCAACCCTCACTATATATGAGATCAGGACATGCCTCTTCAGTCTGCTGGGTCCTCCAGTTTCATGGATGTTAACTGATTCCTAGTCACCTGTCTTACAGTCATGGCTCCACCCCTCTCTTCCCCCAAAGTTAGGGCATCCTGCCAAGTAATTATAGCAATCAATGTTGAAATCTCTAGTAAGTTAAGCTATAAACAGAGGTCACATGACTGGGTGAAATTTCCAAGTACAGCATGCTTCTTGTGAAAGAGTTCCCATAAAGCCATAGGAAGGAATTTCCCTATGGTTCGTCCATAGGAAGGAAGTTCCCTACAGTTTGTAAAGGTTGAGTGAACAGTGATATCATCACATGAATCATCATTGACTCACTGTGTAATGAATACATTGTTATGCAGTGCATATAAATCAGCATACAAAAGTGAGATTATCATGTCTAATGTTGCAGACATGAAAAACATAAATGACATGTTATCTGCACATTTTCTAAGATAGGAATGAACTATAGACTTACCAATGTGAAGCCAAACAAGCCTCTGACACTTGGCAGCAAAACAAATGGAGGAGAAATCTAGGTTTACAATATCAGGAAGATATATTTCCATAAGAACAAGATATCTGATTAAAGGGAGAGACAAAAAAATATAAGAAATGGAAGAGAGGTCGAACTACAACTTTGAAAACTGAAATAAACAAGCAGCACAAAAAGATTAAGCATAGTGTGAGACAAGATCAAGAAAAATATGAAGAAAATTTATATAAAGATATTGAGCATAATAGGAAACCTTTTTATAGATACATAAAATGTGGAAGGAGTAAAGGCATACAAACTGATAAACTGTGTGCAGATTCTAACATTTATTCAAATCACAACTGATTATATATATATTTACAAAATCTTATGCAAAACAGTTTGGCTTCACAAAAGATGGTGATAAGTTGTCATAGTAACATCCAGGTAACCCCAGATACTGGAATCAAATTAGATTATATTGAAAAAAGATCTGCACAAACTGGATCCAAACAAAGCACAAGAGGAGATGGAATTAGTAACAATGACCTGAAAACACTTCATCAAGAAGTTACAGTACCATTATATCTATTATTCATTAAGTCATATAAATAAGGGGAGAGTCCTCATGATTGGAGACATGCGCTTATTAAACCTGTTTTTAAGAGAAAGGGGAGTAGGACAAACCCAGAGTCCTATAGCCCCTTAAGTCTACTTTCATGTTGTGGAAAAATAACAAAGAAGGTAATACTGGCTAAGTTATTGTCAGAATTGGATAGGTTGTGACTTGAAACCATATATCAGCATGCATATATTGAAAATAGATCTATTACCACCATTAACATGATGTTCTATAACAATATAATAACAGCTATGAATGAAAAAAAATGTGCTGTGATGTAATTTGTATAGATTTAACTTCAGCATTTGACAGGGTCATACATAAAACACTGATCGATAAATTAGTACAACTAGGTATTGATGTACTCTTGATAAGATGGATAGTTGTATGGCTTAAAAATAGGACATGGCAAGTATCATACAGTAACCAGACAGGCGAAATTCTTGGTTACAGTCAGTGTGTCCCACAGGGCTCTGTCCTTGGCCCTTAGTTGTTTAGATTGTATCTTTCAGACCTAACTTTTTCATCTGAGGTGTTCTATAGTCTATATGCAGATGACCTGAAATTGGGTAAACTGATTGCATGTGTTACAGATAAGGCATGTCTGTAACATAACTTGACTAAATTGAACATTTGGACACAAGAGAATAATATGCTGATAAGTACATCAAAAACTAAGCATATAAGATTTGGGAGACATAAATTGAAAGGTGAGTATTTAATATAGCACACAGTGATTGAAACTGTAGACTCATTAAGGTGCTGGGTATATGCGTAGATCCAACTATGAGTTTTTCTAATCATATCAACCAATTGGTTAATGATGGTTATAGAGCTATAGTTTCATAGTTTCATAGTATAGTACTAGGCTATCTGCCCTGGGGCATTTGTAAGCCTAGCCATAGTGATGTGGCATTTGCCACCCCATGAAATGGTACAAAAAATGTACAGAATAAATTTAGAATACTGTGCCTCTGTCTAGTAGTGACACAATGAAGGTCCCCTTATATAATAGAATTAGTTTACTGTGCCCCTGTCTAGCAGTGACACAGATGTGACCCCTGGGGTAAACTTACGATCTCCCATCCACTCATCAAGATTTCTCTTGAAGAGAGCCAGTGAGGGGCTCTGCCTAATACGAACTGGGATCTTGTTCCAGAGCATGGGAAGCCTCTGGGTTATGAATCTATCCCTCCAGCATGTCCTATTCATACTTGTGCTGAGGTTTAAGTCTTTAGCTCTCGTGGTCCTGATGGATTTGGATTTTTTGAGGTGGAGCATGTCCATCAGATCCTGATTGGACATGGCCTTGTATGTCAGGCAGAGATCACCTCTGAGCAGGCGGTATGCTACTGAATAGAGCTGAAGTTTCTTTAGTCTGGCAGAATAAGACATATGTTGGAGACCCTTGATCCTCTTGGTGAGGTACTTTTGTGGTCTTTCCAGCTGTTGCAAATGCCGGGTGAGGTACATACCAAATGGGGCATTGTACTCAATCATGGGTCTGATGAGGGAGGAATATAGGGGTACAATGACATCCTTGGATCTGGATGTGAATCCCTTCATGATGAGGTGTGCAAGGTAGAATGTTTTTCTAACCACTTTGGCAACGTGGGTGTCAAATGAGAGGTCACTGTCGACTTGGGTCCCTAGGTCTCTGATTACTTTTTCCGTACTCAGTGGGTTGCTGTCTATGTGATAATTTGTGGGTACTTTATTTTTCCCAAAGGGGATGACTACATTTTTTGGCATTTAGTTTAAGGCCGTGACTCTGGCACCAGTTGTTCGTTTCTGTGAGGCCTTTTTGTAGGATGTGTGTGTCTGCTGGTGTATCGACTATGGCACCTAGTTTGCAGTCATCTGCGAACTTTGTCAGCCACAGCCCTCCCATGTTTGCTTTAACATCTGAGAAATAAATGCCGAACAAGAGGGGTCCCAGGACAGATCACTGTGGGACACCACTTGTGACTGGCTTTGAGTCTGACATTGCTCCAGCGATTTTAACTTTATGGGTTCTGCCCTTTAGCCAGTTTGCAACCCATCTAGTGACATAAGGGTTTACTTTTAAGCTGTTGAGCTTATCTATGATGCCTGAGTGGGGTATTGTGTCGAAGGCCTTAGCCAAGTCCAGGTATGCTGTATGGACTGCTTTGCCCTCATCAATGGCTCTAGTGACTGTTTTGAAAAAGTCAACCAGGTTTAAAAGGCAGGCTCTGCCCTTTACAAAGCCGAACTGGGTGGGGTCAAGTGTCTGTAGGTCCCCTATGTCTCTGTTTATGAGTTCCATAATGATTCTTTCCATAGCTTTGCAGACCAGGCTGGTTAAGCTTATGGGGCGGTAGTCTCCAGGGTCTGTAGAGGCACCCCCCTTGTGGAGTGGGACCACTGTTGCTGTAAGCCAGTGTTCAGGTACATATCCTGAAGTAAGGCTAAGGTTAAATAGCATTTTTATGTGTGGGTTTAGCTCCTCTTGGAGTTCACGTAACACGCAACCTGGGATACCGTCAGGTCCCATTGATGCTGTGTTTTTTGCTTTGTTTAGGGCGGTTCTCACTTGGACATCTGAGATGACAGGGAGATTACATTCAGCTGGGATAAGTATTTCTTCTTTTGGGGGTGAAGGAGGGGAGAAATTTGCACTGAACCTGTCAGCCAGAATGTTGGCAATATCTATGGGTTCAGTGTATTTTTTGTTGTTGTGAACCAACTCTGAGCATATCTGAGGGTTTCCGCCCAGGTTTCTAACATAGCTGAAGAAGGCTTTGTGGTTATCTTTAGTGTCCTTAGCGATTTTTCTCTCAAAGTTGGCCTTGGATGTTTTTATGAGAGAATGTAGTTTTCTGCTAATGTTGATCAGAGATGTCTTCCCTTCATGGGAGTTTGCTCTGATGTGCAGTAGCTTCCTTCTTTTGTTATACAATTTGTTTATGGCTGAGGTCCACCAGACAGGACGCTTACCTTTGGTGGAGAGGGACTTGGATTTGTTTGGGATTGCATGATCCATGCATTCTTGGAGATGTCCATATAAAGCATTTGTGAAGGATTCGGCATTGTGGGATGTGGTATCCACTGGCACAGTGGGCTTAAAGGATACCATCTCAGTCTTAAGAAGAGTGAAGTCTGCTTTTGAGAAGTTTTTCACTGTGGTCTTTTGTGCTGGCGGTGGAGGTGGGATATGTATATCCAGGGTAATTAGTTTGTGGTCAGATCTCACTAGTGAGGGGTATACTTCCAGTGTGGAGCATTTTGTCCCCATGTTTGTGATGATCAGGTCTAGTATATTATCTCCCCTAGTGGGAGAGGTGACTAGTTGTTCCAGTGCATTTGAATTTATGAATTCCAGGAACCTTTGGGCTAGGGTATTAGGGCTAGAATAATGTACCCAATCTATGTTTGGGTAGTTGAAGTCTCCCAGTATGATGGTATTTTGTGATACATTCATATCCTCCCATGTCTTCAGGAAGGCTGAGTGGGGTTCTTGAGATTGGGAGGGTGGTCTGTAACATGCTACCAGTTGTATAGCAGTTTTGCCTATGGTTAGTTGCACCTGTATGGTCTCTGATGCTTCATGTGTTGCTACTAACCTGGAGGTGTGGGTGTCCTTGATGAATATGGACACTCCCCCTCCCTTTGTGGTTCGGCCCGGGTTTTGGGGCCGAAAAGCATGATACGAGGTATAGCCTGGTAGTGCTGGGGTGCTCTCCGGGGCCTTGAACCAGGTTTCAGTTACTGCACAGATGTCGATGTTCTCCATGCTGAGGAGTGCATCAAGTGCCTGCATCTTGAGATTTAGACTTCTGGCGTTGAGCAGCATTACCCTTAGTTTTTTTCCATTTTTGTTTTCTAAGGAGGTGGGTTTGTCTTTTGAGCCTTGCCTAAAAAAGGCACTATGGGGGTGGCAAGAGCCTTAGCCAATATCCGGAAGCCCAGTGGTGACAGGTGTAAGCCATCCCTTGGGAAGCAGCCTGGCTTGTCCAACATGTCATCCCAGGCAGGCAGACACTGGATCCCCTTAGAATGACACCAGTACTTGAGCCAATTGTTAAAGCTGATCATCTTGTCTTTGTATTGTGGTATCATTCTTGGTGAGGGCAGGATGCTGCTCAGGGTCAGGGTCATACCAGCCTGGGCTACATAATCGGAGAGCTCCTCTATGTCTCTTTTCATGTAGTCCAGGGAGGTACGTCTCAGGTCATTCACACCAGCATGGACAATGACTGAGTCATATTTGTACTTGCTTTGGAGTGACCTGAGTGCGTGTGTTATGTGGCGGATCCTAGCTCCCGATAGACAGCTCACAGTCACCTTCTCCTTGTTCAGCCTGGTCAGCGGGACATCAGTGTGTCTGACTATAGAGTCACCTATTACTAGTGTATCAGGCAAGGTGTTTGGCCTTAAGGGCTGTGATTGGTTCACACACTGATATATTGAAGTATGTGTTGCATGTGTTTTGTTTTGGGGTGGTGGATTTTTGGATGTCTGCTTTGGGAGCCTCTGTTTTTTTGGTAAGTTTTTTATTAGAGCCTCCGAGTATGTCTTTGTGTTTTTATGTGTTTGGTTTGCAGTTGTGGTAGGTCTATGTGGGACTGGGATTGTTGTGTGTGTGGTTGCCATCTCCTCCTGTCTGGTCATGCCAGCCCTGAGTTGTGAGAGTTCAGCCTCCAGTTTGGCTATATAGTTGCATCTCTCACATGTATTTGTGTTTGTTGGGAGGAGAAGAGGGTTGTCTGTGTACATGAGACAATTGTAGCATTGTCTCAAGATACCCAGATTGACCAGCTGAATTGGAGATGACGCCAGTCATCTACCACTCGACATGCTAGAACAGTATAAGGGAGTGCTGTACCTTTAAGGGAAGTGGATATTTACAGGGGTGGTAAGTAGATGTAGTACTTTACTTAGTACGAGAGTGCTTACTTAGTAGAGAAGTATTGAGAACAAGTGCTAGGCTTATAATATAGTGAGTAGTCTGGTTATACTAAGAGTAGAGCTTCCTTAAGGGAAAATTTGAAGAGCAGACTTGGCGGAGCCAGAAAAAGTTTAACCTTGTTTAACATGTGCACAACCGTGCAAACGCGGATTTTAAACAGTGAACTACAAAAGAGCTAGAAATGGTCCAAAACAACCAATTACTACAGCTTCTTGTGCTGAGGTCACTTCCTACAGGGACAGGTAGGCTGCTCAAGGCTCCCCACTCCCACTGGTGAGCAAAGAAACTTCCTTCTATCCAAGTAAGGTAATGGACAACACAGGAACTACACCACAGCCCGGAATACAGCAATGCCTGTAAACTGGTCTAAACTAGTCGAGGAGAGGCGGGAAAACAAGGATTATTTTTTTGTTTTTTTGTTTTTTTGGTAGAAACACACAGAAAATGCAGAAACAGTGATAAATTAGTTACACGGCTAGCACACTTTAGTGGACAGCCTCCACAGTTAAATTAAACAAACAAACAACAAACTTTCGATCAAATTCGACTAAAATGTAACTTTAAGTGCAGATTTTAAAATAATGCAGCAAACAGTTAAAAAACAGTTCAAGCTAGTTCAGGGTAAGCTACAGAAGCTATTCCAAGTGAAAAAAAAGCAAAGATACTTAAATCCAGAAAGTAGTCGCTTTTCTGAGTTCCCTGCTGCTAGGACCACTCTGCAGAACCACGAAGAGCTTGTCTGAGCAGTATAGCCAGAAAAAAACACCCAGAGGCAGATTTTAAAGTCTAGGGAATCAAAAATGATGAAGTTGTTGTTTGTTAGTTACATTAGAACCAAACCTGAGTATGGAATAACAATATGGAAACCCTATAAGAAAGCAAGCATGAGTAAACCAGAAAGAGTACAGTGAAAATATACCAATGGCATCCATGGATGTGAAAATGTAAGTTATTATGAAAGACTAAAATATCTGACTTGCATAGTGTCTCTTAGATACCTAAGAGGAGATCTTATTCAGGTATATAGGGCATTTAGAGACAACTATCTCTGGGAATGTTTGGGGATATCAAAAAGTACTAGAGAATCATTAGACAGCCTATGTAGAAGATTCTATTAGAATGAGAAGTGTACTAATTGGTTCTCTGACAGAGTAGCAGATGCATGGAACAGACTACCAAATTACATTAAAGCAAGTACTAGCTTGGATATTTTTAAGAACAGGCTGGGCACTTATTATGGGAACAAGTGTTTTGGTATATTGGCAAGCTAGAAGGGCATTAATACCCTTGTTTGAAATATTTGTATGTATGTATGTAAATGCAAATCTTTGCAAGTAAATCATGGACACAGTATCAGCTGCAGCAACATTTCTTTCAGTAAGAACATTATACACAACAGCCTTGGTGATGCAATACTCGGGACAATGTATTATCATGGTCTTGCAAGCCTGCAGCAGCATACCCCTGACCATGCAAAACAGTAACAAGATCCAAATGGATTAACATGTTGCAGTGGGTGCATAACCAAGACACACCAGAGTGCACAAAAACATATATTCTGTGTCTCAGTACAACTATGTGAATGTACCAAAACAGCCTCACTCTCCTACTGGCACAGTGGTAATTGTTTACTGTTGTAGTGCTGTAAGAAGTGCCATGTCTACACACCTGGCAAATTATCCACAAAGTAGCTAATAGATGTATGCACCATAGAACAGTGGTATAGAAAGTTACACATGCATAGATAATAGGTATGGCGCCATTAATCCCACACATTATTCCATGTAGCAACAAAGAACTTCAGACAAGCAATCCACATGAGGACATCAGTGGAACTATATGGAAACACATGACAAAAAAAATCAAACGGTCACCTCATAGTTGACTCACCAATGGCCTGTTCCTTAAACTGTATAATGATATGTGATGCAGTCGCTATTTTCTAGTGAAGTCTTTCAATGGAAAGGATTCTCAGTCACCATATAGAGTCACAGGACTTTAGCACAAACCACAACAAATGCACATATATTTTGGCAATGTCAACATTAACACAACCAGGAATCACACTGTATAAGGTATACTCTAAAATAACTATATTATACAGACTGGAATCCTCACAATTATGAGATAGAGTTGTATAGTTAAGTTTTGCCAGATTATTTTGCAATTGCCCATCAGTATACCACCAAGAATGGGACACGGCTTAAGGTCTGACACAGGAATCACAATCAGCAGCTAACTTTGGCTTGCCCATATGACAGGTGCCCAGTGCTGCAGTTCAGATGCAGCATGTCGACCTACCCATGTGTCATATGGTGTCTGCACTTCAAAGGAGCAGAAGCTAAACTGTGTAAAATGTGCATGGTCATAGATGACCATCTGTAAATTAAATGTCACACAATGATCAATATACATGTACACGTGTCCCCATCGGGTTGGAGAGAACCACTGATACACTGTCAAATAATAGAGATAGCATACAAAAACTGGCAGCAAGAAATATAAGAAATGGCCAACATTCATCCCCAATTGTTAAAAATTATATTTCAGACAAAACAATGCAGATGTAGCTGGCAGATGCAGGTATTGTGAACAAAAATCATTTATGCCTGCATGTGTTGCTAAACTGAATACTCACTCACAATTAAGTCACCCAGGTATAAATGGAGCTTAATTTAACAGATATTAGAATATTTTACAATACTCCAAATACAGTTGTCCAGCTGCGCATTAGTTTGACAATAGAACTAGCAGTACATACAGGACTTGCTCATTCAGGATCTATATGTAGTAAACAATGAGGGCTGTTAGATATATCACTATATGTTATAACTATTCATATGCACATTAGCCTATACAGTGACTCATTGGGTAGTCCAGACATGCCAGTTTATAGCTAAGGTATCTCTGACTGAGACCAGGAAACCGCAGGCAATGCATCATCTATACCAGTTAACCCATGCTCGCACAAGGTCTTCTGAGCATTTCTCATGTAACACATGGATATACTCACATGGAGCATATATGTGTACTGTAATTGTGGTGTGCAAATCTACAATGGACAAACCGGGGGGGGGGGGGGCGTGCAAAATCCATGAAGAGAACATGTTGTTCACACAGAGTAGTAATGTAATGAACTAATTATACACCAAGCAAATATGGATTATAGTGAACTGTATAACTTGCTATGTAACAAATAAGCAATTGTTATCTGATTATGTGAACAACATAAAACTTAATCACAAGTTACTTACTATACATTATTAACATAGGCTGTGCACAGCCTCTTGGCTATTGTGGCACTGTTTCATTTGGACTCATTTATCAAACACTAGCACTATCTGTTAAGATATATGCAAACACATTTCTCCTTAATGTAGTGTACTGTCATTTATATAGGCTTCACTGTGGTCAGCACATCCCCAGGAAGGAACAAACAAAATATAGTGTTGTATATCTGTGGGAACATATATGTTACCTGAAATGAATAAGCTTTTCCTGACATAACAATCTTTTGAAATTTTGGTAAACCACAAGGGCAACATAATGTAATATAATATAATATAATATAATATAATATAATATAATATAATATAATATAATATAATATATGTATGCCAGCAGAAGCACCCCCATCTGATTCAAAGATGAATGTTACAGGGACAAAGGCACTATGCCTGAATAACTAGTCCTATCATAGTTTGCATTTTCAATCAGCTCAGCATTTCTGTAGCATGTTTCCACTCACTGTGTGAGCAGATGTAGGAAAGACACAATGACACACCCCTGCAGTTACCTATATAATGTACCTGTGAGGACTACATTCATATTTAAAATTATTTTTTTCAATCACCTGTGGGGTAATACTGACATTTTGCAGAATACACTACATGTTAAGAGTACACAGTCATATTATGTACTTTCTGTGCATGTACAGGCATCGGTCTGCACCTACTATCATGGGTGAGTTGGTAGAAGAGCATATTTAAGCACATAATAACTCTTTCTGAGATCTACACATCACAGCTTTACACATTGCATAACACGTGAAAGAAACTCCAGTGCTCAGATTAGGGTGTGTTTTAGCAGAATTTAAGTGCCTTAGGATAAAAAAGAGAGAGTGAAGTAATTTGGGGAGATTTCAAAGTTCACCGCAAGCAGCTCTTGTGTAATGCATTTCTTTACTTTCGCTACTTTCACAACCATAAATTCCTAATAAGAATATGCAGATATGATGTTGTATCAGAATGAAGTAAGCTTTGGCAATGGCAGTTGCTTTTGAGACTTGCTGTGATATATTTTTCTGCCATTCTGTATTAGTGTGCTGCCATATACTTTCTACTCTGGCTTATGCCAGTCACATCATGATGATACGTGTCCAGCCCTTGGTTTACATATTTTATAATGCTTAATTTCAAACCAACTTTGTTTTCACATATTTACTCTACCAATCTCAGCCTCATTACTTTATATTGCTTTCCTACTCCACTGAGCTATCAGTATATTTTTACTTAATTTCTTCAATTTTTGGTTCAGAATGATGACTCTATAGCCTCTGTGTATGAACGTGTGGGAAAATCTCTCTGAAAACTGAAAACTGCGGGTTCAACATTTTGAACTGTACCTTACTGTTGGATTTGCAGGCAAACCTAATAAAATATCGGGCTCTATGTTCATTCATCTTGCAGATGACAAAGCAAAGTATTTTAACACTTTCAATTTTATGAAAGAAGGGAGAAACAATATTGCAATTTTAAAGAGTAAATTTCATGCATGCAGTAAACTAAAAAAAGAAGCTACAGTGTATTAGGCACTTGTTTTTCAGTATAATCAGATGGTTCAAGAAACAATAGATACATATGTAACTGAACTTAACTAATGCATTAAACTGTGAATTTGGTGACTTGGCTGATTTACTTCCTGAAACAAAACTGTGTAACTAGGAAATAACTGAGAAGAATACTGAAACTAAGTAGGCATAACACTGGAGAAAATATTGATTTATACAGACCAAGTGAGGTAAGTAACATACAATGCCAAAGTATGACAAAAGAGATGCAACTCAGTCAATTAAATTATGTGACAGCAAAGAAGTGAAAAGCCAAAATGCACTGAAAGTAGTAAAAATAACATAGAATTGCAGGTGACAACATGATAACTAAGGCACACCTGGTAAGCAATGAACAGACCAAAGCCATAAACAAAGCATTGGGCTACAGGCTTGCAAAGGTACACAGTAAGGAATTAAATTGTAAGCTCTGTTTGGACTGTGATGAATGACTGCCTTTCATTGGGATTTGAATCCCACTGTTGTTAAACTGAGTGCCACCTGGTATGTGAAGGACACTGTCTCCTCTGTTCCACATGGATCTGTTGACTACTAGAGGGATGGTTCTTGAATCAAACCCCTGGAATGCAACAGGCTGATGTAAAGAAAATTACACACAAAATGGATTCAGTAATAAATTTACTAAATGCAACCTGGGTCCAAGAGCATAAAAGTAATTTGCTCTGCTGTCTTGGGTATGGGCTTCCAGCATCCCTACTCAGACTAGGACTGTGCATTGATCATTTATAGAGCTGAGTCTTTGGCCTAGCACCCCAGACCCTTCCCCACCACTATTTCTGTGAGCTATAGTGTCTTCCAGTGTCTCTTACACTCTTACTCATGGCAACTGCTTTGCAAACAAACTATTATTTTGTTACAATTTACAGAGCTGAGTCTTTTGCCTAATACTCCATACCATTTCTCTAAACCAAAGAATCTTCTCGTGCCCTCTACTCATGGTAACTGCCTTAAAAACAAATTGATATTTAAATGTGCACATGCACACACACACACACAGACACACACACACACACACACACACACACACACACACACACACACACACACACACACACACACACACACACACACCCTTCCCCCCACCCACACCATTCCTATGGAAGGTTAACAGAATTCTCCAATTCCTCATAGCTTTCTTTCTGGTACTGTAATATTGTCACCTTCCTAGATCTCGCTGAGGACTGCACATATGACAGTTGGCTGTAACTAACTGGAGATGGAAGCTATAGCTTTCCAACCTGCAATGTTCAATACCTCATTATCTGTTAATGTTGTTGTTGTTGTTAACAAATAACAATAATGCAAATATAAATAATAAAGATCAGCTACAAGAGCTTGAATGTGAATAAATAACTCTACCTAAACAATCCAGAAAACAGCAATGATGCAGATTAAATAAGCAGATAACAAGATGCCCAAAACTAAGAAAAAAAAATAGCAGTCAATTATACAGACAGAATAAATGATCTACAGCTAAATAAATATCCTAGCTGTCTCTAACTGAAGAAATACTGGCCCTTAACTGTATCAAGTCAGAGAAACGAACACGAAGCAGAACAGCAGTTACATGGATGAATCAAGGTCTCCCTGGGTAAAAGTTAAGACTTAGACCAAAACAAATAGTTCTGAATATATATGCATTTTGCTCATCCCTCCTATTCAAGAAAACCCATGGCCATCTAATTACCTTATTTCCTTTGCCATCCCAAAGCAGGTAAAATTATATTGTATCAAACTTCAATAGTTTCCTTCCTCCCATGGAAGATGCTAGCTACCAGTACAGGAAACATTTATTAACTGTTTATAAATGAATGAGTAATTCCTTTTACATCTGCTTCTTTGAAATATATTTTAATTGTAATTTTTGACCTTTGGCTTTTTTTGCTGCACACTTTTCTGTGACTTATTCATATGCAATTAAGTCCTTCTTGAAAACTACAGAAAGTTGCATTTTACATTTCAAATATATTTCTTATGGTTTCTTGTTCCATTTCATTTAAAAGACAAAAGATCACACATTCTCAGGTCACAGTAACGCATACTGTATATTACAACAGAGTTCAAATATAGTTTACAAAGGTGCAAAACAGTCTTCAATAAGAAAGAAAAACTCATCATATTTTAAAATCAGTTTCCTCAACCTTGGCACCCCAGCACTAATATTCTCCCCATTAGAATCTCAAGTAAGCCTTCTGGAGGTGTCTATATCACATTATCGAAATCTTACTACATCGAAGGTCAACCTCTAGTGATCGATGTAGAAAAACATCGAATAACGTTTAAAATAAACAAGCAAACAAAAATAAAAAACTAACTAGCATAGGCAGGGGGCAAGCCCCCCTGCACCCACCACGTAGGGGGCTGTGCCCCCCACACCCCCCTACTTAAATAGTCCAAATCCAAGACCACACTACATTGAGGTAAATGGAAATCTCCCCCTATGGAGATTTCCGTTTACCTGCACGATGTTCTGCGCTTTCGATGTTGTGGTGCCGACAATATCCGCTTCGATATTGTCGGCTTTCAACATCGTGAAGTAGACCCTTCTGGAGCCATCCTTCATGAAATGAAGCCTGCTACATTACCCCATACCCTTTGTAGGCAGGCCATCTGCATTAGCATTGGTAATACTACCTCCATGCTGCTTAGCCATGTTTTAGGACTGCAGAGCTAAACTCTATCTAAAAAGCTTTCCATTCTGCTCTGTGTTGTCAATATGATAGTTACCAGGGATGGATGACTTCCCAAAGGATACTATTATGCATTTTCTGGCATTTAGTTTTAGTCCATGGCTCTGACACCAGGTGTTTGTGTCAACCCCTCCTGGAGAACATTTGTGTCAGTGTGATATTCAATGCTCTGAGCTACAACAGAATAGCAATAAATATACTGATCCCAAGGATATTGCCAATATCCAGGCAGATCGATTCAGTGGCAACTTCACCCCCCTCTCACCCCCTAAAGGGCCCATCTAAATACAGCAAGATTGCCAAATTCCGGTAAGAATGGCCACACAGGTAAAAACCACACTCTCCAAAGCTAGGAATACAGCATTCGTGGGACCAGATGACATCCCGGGCTGTGTACTACATGAACTACAAAATTAACTGGCATCTCACCTAAGAGTCATGTTTAATCATAGCCTCACCTTAGGCTTCGTGCCCACTGAGTGGGGTACAGCTACAGTTATCCCACTCCACAAGGGGGGAGCCACCTTGAATCCTGGGAACTACCGCCCCATCAGTCTGATGAGCCTGATCTGCAAGGCCACGGAATGTATTATCATGGAACTTATAAACAAAGACATTAGCAACCTTCAAACACTAGACCCCACCCAGTTTGGGTTTGTGAAGGGCCGATCTTGTCTCCTGAACCTGATTAATTTCTTTGAATCAGTCTCCAGAGCTGTGAATGAGGGTAAGGCAGTCCACACTGCCTATCTGGACCTTGCCAAGGCCTTTGACACCATCCCCCACTCTGGAATTATAGATAAACTTACTAAGCTGGGCATTAATCTCTACATCCCTCGATGGGTTTCCAACTAGCTTACTGACAGAACCCACACTGTAAAAGTAGCTGATTCCAAATCCAGCTCCAGACAAGTAACAAGTGGAGTATCTCAGGGTTCAGCCCCGGGACCGCTCTTATTTGGCATCTACTTCTCTGAAGTACAGGGCAACACTAAAGGACTCTGGCTAACAAAGTTCACAGATGACTGCTAACTGGGAGCCATTATTGAATCCCCAAATGATGTGGATATTCTACAAAAGGGCCTTACAGAAACAGATGCTTGGTGCCAGAGCCATAGGCTAAAGCTCAATGCCAAGAAATGTATAGTTATCCCCTCTGGAAAAAAAACATGTACCCATGAATTATCACATAGTTGGCAGTACACTAAACACCAAAATTATGATAAGAGACTTAGGGACACAGGTGGTCAGTGGTCTTACCTTCGATAACTACATCGCCACAACAGTCAGGAAATCCTTCTATGTGACACATCTCATCACTAAGGGCTTTTTATCCCAAAAAAAGGAGGTCATTGTCCCACCATACCCATCCCTCATTAGACCCATTATAGAATACAATGCCCTGGTTGGTATGTACCTCTCAAGGCATCTACAACAACTGGAAAGGCTGCAGAAATACCTCACTAAAAGAATCACAGGCCTAAAGCAGATGCCCTATGCTGACCATCTAAAAAGACTCCAGCTATACTCTGTCGTATATCGTCTACTCAGAGGTGATCTCTGCTTAACATACAAGGCCATGTCAAACCCAGAGCTGTTGGACATGCTACACTTAAAGAAATCCCAGTTTCTCAGAGTCACATGCTCCAGGGATCTAAACCTTGTCATCACAATGAACAAAACATGCTGGAGGGATAGGTTCCTGACCCAGATACTCCCCAGAGTGTGAAAAGACTGCTCATACCTGTCAAGCAGAGCGCCTCTTTGGCTCTCTTCAAAAGGAACCCTGATGATTGGATGGGAGATAGGAAATTCACTCCGGGGATCACGTCAGTCAGCCTGCTAGACAGGAGTCCAGCGAAGTAAATATTGAGGGAAGAAATAGCCAGGGAATTGTTATGGCTAGGCTTGTATAGGCCCTAGGGCTGATAGCCTAGTACCACCCTATGAACCTATGAACCTATCTACAAATTTAGTCAGCCAGAGACCACTGACATTGGCCTTGACTTCTGAGAAGTAAATGCCAAAAAGGAGCAGTCCAAGGACTGATCCCTGAGGGACTCCACTTATAACTGGCCTCTTTGTAGAGGCAGATTCCACAGTTCTAACTTCCTGGGTCCTGTCTGTGTGACAGTTAGCTATCCACTGGGTAACATATGGGTTTGTACCTAGCCTCTTGAGTTTGTCAACAATGCCCAAGTGAGGTATTGTGTCAAATGCCTTGGCCAGGTCGAGGTAGGCAGTGTGAACAATTGTGCCCTCATCCATTGCTTTGGTGACCTTTTCAACGAAGTCCATCAGTTTGAGTAGGCATAATCTGCCCTTTATGAAATCAAACTGGTTGGGTCCAGTGTCTGGAGATTTACTATATCTCTATTGATCATCTCCATAATAATTCTTTACATGGTTTTACAAATAAAACTAGACAGACTTATGGGTCTGTAGTTTCATAGGTTCATAGGTTCATAGGTTCATACTAGGCTATCTGCCCTAGGGCATTTATAAGCCTAGCCAGAGTGTGTTTGGCTTTTGCCACCCATTTTAAATTAATTTTGCTATGCCCTTTTTTGAGGTTATTATACTGTGCCTCTGCCTAACAGTGACACAGAAGTGATACCCGGGGTAAACCTATGATCTCCCATCCACTCATCAAGATTCCTCTTGAAGAGAGTCAATGAGGGACTCTGCCTAACCTGGACTGGGATTTTATTCCAGAGTGAAGGGAGCCTCTGGGTTATGAATCTGTCCCTCCAGCATGTCCTATTTATTTCAGTGCTGAGCTTCAAGCCTCTCGAGCGTGTAGCTCGATGGGATTTGGATTTTCTGAGGTGCAGCATGTCCATTAATTCCGGGTTGGACATGGTTTTATATGTCAGGCACAGATCGCCTCTGAGCAGGTGGTATGCAACTGAGTAGAGCTGGAGTTTCTTTAACCAGGCAGCATATGGCATCTGTTTGAGCCCTTTGATCCTCTTGGTGAGGTACTTTTGGGGTCTTTCCAGTTGCTGCAGGTGTCTGGTAAGGTACATCCCAAAAGGGGCATTGTACTCAATTATGGGCCTGATGAGGGTTGAGTAAAGAGGCACGATGACCTCCCCTGATCTAGATGTGAACCCCTTCATGATTAGGTGGGCTATATAAAATGTTTTTCTAACCACTTTGGCCATGTGGTTGTCAAATGAGAGATTGCTATCAACTTGGGTCCCCAGGTCCCTAATTACTTCTTCTGTACTTAATCAATTACCACCTATGTGGTAATTTGTGGGCACTTTATTTTTGAAAAAGGAGATAACTATACACTTTTTGGCATTTAGCTTGAGGCCATGGCTCTGGCACCAGTTGTCTGTTTCTATGAGGCCCTTTTGGAGGATGCTTGTGTTGGCTGGAGAGTCGATTATGGCACCCAGTTTGCAGTCATCTGCGAACTTGGCCAGTCACAGTCCTTCCGTGTTGGCATGTACCTCCGAGAAATATATACCGAACAAGAGAGGTCCCACGACTGAGCCTTGTGGGGTGCCACTTGTAACTGGTTTGGAGTCTGACATGGCTCCAGCAATTCTAACCATGTGGGTTCTGTCCTTGAGCCAGTTTGCAACCCATCTAGTGAAATAGGGGTTTATATTTAAGCTGGTGAGCTTATCTATAATGCCCAAGTGGGGTATTGTATCGAAGGCTTTTGCGAGGTCCAGGTAGGCTGTGTGGACCACCTTCCCCTCGTCAATGGCCTTGGTGACTGTTTCAAAGAAATCAACCAGGTTTAAGAGGCAGAATCTGCCCTTAACAAAGCCAAACTGGGTAGGATCCAGTGTCTGTAGGTCCCCAATATCTTTATTTATGAGGTCCATGATGATCCTTTCCATAGCTTTGCAGACCAAGCTAGTCAGGCTTATGGGGCAATAGTTTCCAGGATCAGTTGAGGCACCACCTTTGTGGAGAGGGACCACTGTTGCTGTACGCCACTCTTTGGGTACATATCCTGTAGTAAGGCTGAGACTGAACAGTAGGTTTATGTTTGGGTTTAGCTCTTCTTGGAGTTCATGTAGGACGCAGCCCGGGACACCGTCTGGTCCCATTGATGCTGTGTTTTTTGCTTTGGAGAGGGCAGCTCATACCTGAGAATCTGAGATGTCAGGGGGGCAGCACTCTGCTGGGATAGATATTTGCCCTTTTGGTGGGGGAGTTTGCACTGAACCTGTCAGCTAGGATGTTGGCAATGTCTGTGGGTTCGGTGTATTTTTTGTCATTTTGGACTAATACTGAGCATATCTGGGAATTCCCACCCAGGTTCCTAACATAACTAATGAAAGCCTTGTGATTATCCTTAGTGTCCTGTGCAATTTTTCTCTCGAAGCTGGCCTTAGACGATTTTATGAGTGCCCGTAGTTTTTTGCTAATACTGATCAGAGATGCCTTCCCTTTTTAGGATTTTGCTCTATCATGTAGTAGCTTCCTCCTTCTATTGTATAGTTTGTTTATGGCTGGGGTCCACCAGACAGGACGTCTGCCTTTGGAGGATTGGGTCTTGGTTTTATTTGGGATTGCATGATCCATGCATTCCTGAAGGTGTTCATAGAATGCGTTTATAAAGGATTCTGCGGTCTGGGCCGTATTTTCCACAGGCCTGGGGGCTTTGAAGGATTCCAACTCAGTTTTGAGGAGTGTGAAATTTGCTTTAGAGAAGTTTTTCACTGTGGTTTTCAGGGCAGGGGGTGGAGTCAGGATGTGAATATCCAGTGAGATTAGTTTATGGTCTGATCTTACCAGTGAGGGATACCCTTCTGATCTGGAGCATAGAATCCCTATGTTGGTGATGATCAGGACCAGTATGTTTTCCCCTCTTGTGGGAGTGGTAACAAGTTGTTCCATAGCATTTGAGTTTATAAATTCTAGGAACCTTTGGGCTAGGGTGTTGGAGCTAGGGTAATGCTCCCAGTCTATGTTTGGGTAGTTGAAGTCGCCCAATATAATGGTGTTTGGAGAGACCTTCATATTTTCCAGTGTTCTCAGGAAGGCCAAGTTGGGTTCCTGGGTTTGGGACGGGTGGTCTGTAGCAGGCTATAAACTGGAAGGCAGTTTTACCCATTGTTAGTTGCACATGGATAGTCTCTGATGCTTCGTGCTGTGCCACCAACCTGGAAATGTGGGTATCTTTAACGAATATTGATACTCCCCCTCCTTTTGTGGTTTGGTCCAGGTTTTGGGGCCGAAAAGCATGGTATGAGGTATAACCTGGTAGTGCTGGGGTGCTCTAAGGAGCCTTGAACCAGGTTTCTGTTACTGCACAGATATCGATGTTCTCCATGCTAAGGAGAGTTTCAAGTGTGTGCATCTTGAGATTTAGACTTCTGGCGTTGAGTAGCATTACTCTTAGTTTCTTATCCCTTGTGATACCTATGGAGGTGGGTTTGTCTTTTGAGCCTTGCCTAAAAAAGGCACTATGGGGGTAGCAAGAGCCTTTGCCAATATCCGAAAGCCCAGGGGTGACAGGTGCAAGCCGTCCCTAGCGAAGCATCGTGGCTTGTCGAGCATGTCATCCCAGGCTGACAGGCATTGGATCCCCTTTGAATGACACCAATACTTAAGCCAATTGTTGAAATTGATCATCTTGTCTTCATATTGTGGCATCATTCTTGGTGAGGGTAAGATGCTACTCAAGGTCAGGGTCATACCGGCCTGGGCTACATGCTCAGAGAGCTCCTCTATGTCTCTTTTCATGTAGTCCAGGGAGGTACGTATCAGGTCATTCACACCAGCATGGACAATGACTGAGTCATATTTGTACTTGCCTTGGAGTGATGTGAGTGCTTGTGTTATGTGGCGGATCCTAGCGCCCAACAGGCAGCGCACCGTGACCTTCTCCTTGTTCAGCCTGGTGAGTGGGACTTCAATGTGCCTGACGATAGAGTCACCTATTACAAGTGTATCAGGTGTGTTGTTTAGCCTTAAGGGCTGTGACTGTTCAGCACACTGGCTTTGTGAGCTATGTGTTGCATGTGTTTTGTTTTGGGGTAGCGGTTGCTTGGGTGTCTGCTTTGGAGGTCTCTGCTGCTTAGGCAGATTTTTATTTAGAGCCTCCGAGTATGTTTTTGTGTCTTTATGTGTTTGGTTTGCTGTCGTGGTAGGTCTATATGAGACTGGAATTGTAGTGAGTGTGGTTTCCTTCTCCTCCTGACTGGTTTCGCCAGTACTGAGTTGAGAGAGCTTAGCCTCCAGTATGGCTATATGGTTGCATCTCTCACATGTCAATTTGTTGGGAGGAGGAGAGGGTTGTCTGTGTACATGAGGCAGTTGTAACGTTGCCTCAAGATTCCCAGATTCACCAGCTGGACTGGAGAGGAGATTGACAACTGACCTTTGGACATGCTAGAACAGTATTGGGAATTCCTTTATAATTGAAAAAAAAGGGCCAATGGGGAACAAGGTACTCAAGGGGAGTTTGTGAGGGTGTAGTGCTTTTAATTTTTTAGTGCTGACTTATATAATTGCTTTAGTGAGCAAGTGCCAGGTAACTTAAATGCAAAAACGACAAACAGTAACTTTCTTTCAAGTGAAACAAGGAAATAAGTACAGTAAGCAATGCAGATGTCAGTAGGGATCCACAGAAGCGCTGAAAAGCCATGTATTTGGTGGAATTAACGTTTCAGGGAAATAACAAGCAAACAAACAACAAGCATACAAACAAAGCTAGATTCAGGAGGCCTGGATCTAGTCTATGCTACAGCAAACAAGGTGTACCAATTTCAGTAAGAAACAGTTCAAATATGCAGGCACTATAAGCCTTTAACCAGAAATTCCCAGCTCAGAAGGGCAGAGTCCAGCCTCTCCTCCCACAAGAGTGCAGACCCCGAACCCTTTTAATGTAAAATAACTGGCCTGAAGCCCAAGTGCTTAAACCAGAATTAATACACTTAACAGACACTGAGCCCTCAATCAGAAGTTCCCAACTTAGAAGGATGTAAGCTACCTGTTCTGCCACTACAGTGCAGACCACAAACCTTCTTAATGTAAAACAACTGGTCTGAAGCCCAAGTGCTTAAACTAAAAGGCTTAGAATGAGTTACACCAAGCAGTAATAAATACAACTGAGTACTTTTAAGATGACGCAAAAGCAAAATAAAGTAGGAAGAAACACAAATACAGTAAAAGCAGATAATTTTTTTTTTTTTGAGTGAGCAAATGAGATGGGCCCAGGAGTTACAGGACAATAACAAGTGCAAATGCAGGCCTTCAAATCAGAAAGCTGAGAGAGATGGAAGACCGCCCAAATGGCCAATAACTACAAATTCTGGACCAGAACCACTCCTTATGTGGTAGACAGGTTACCTAGTGCTTACCACTCCCACTGATAAGCTAGAAGGCTTCCCTCCAACACAGAAAGGCTTGGGGGCTCAGAAGCTTACAAATAGTCCTGGATACTGCAAATCTGTATCTGGAACACTAATTACAGGAAAGGTAGGAAACAGACTTACATTTTTTTTTTCAGAAAAGTAGCAAAAACAGTAGTAAAAACAATTCACATGGAGTGCAAGCTGGCACATGAGTATGTAGCAATATTAGTCCACACACAGTTTGAAAAAATGTAATTAAATTAAAAAAGGACTAAAAGCAAGTGCAGAAAGGGTTTATTAGGTAGAATGCGGTAAAGAGATGGGACTGGGGGAGTGTTCTAGATCAAATCTACAGTGGGGTGGGCACTGCAAAAGCCACCAAATTTAAACTACAACCAAGAACAGGGGGGGGGGGTTCAACAGAGATGTGAGGAATCAGAGTGCAAATTATAAAACCAAAAAAATATATACTGATCTCTGTATATTTGCAGAACAGTAAGACAGCAGATATCTAAGCAACAATTTAGCTCTATAATACAGAATAATACAGAAAAATATACTCAGCTCTATATATTTGCAGATAGTATTGTAAGGCTGTCTCTCAACACACAGGTTCCACTTTAAATGCAGGCTGCTGCTATTAAGTCAAATTAAGGGAACCTTGAGTTAACAACACACAAGCTATAGAAACCAAAATGAGGGTGGTGGGGTGGGGAAGACAGTTTCAACAGAGATGTGAGGAATCAGAGTGCAAATTATAAAACCAAAAAATATATACTGATCTCTGTATATTTGCAGAACAGTAAGACATCAGATATCTAAGCAACAATTTAGCTCTATAATACAGAATAATACAGAAAAATATACTCAGCTCTATATATTTGCAGATAGTCTTGTAAGGCTGTCTCTCAACACACAGGTTCCACTTTAAATGCAGGCTGCTGCTATTAAGTCAAATTAAGGGAACCTTGAGTTAACAACACACAAGCTATAGAAACCAAAATGAGGGGGGGGGCAGTTTCAACAGAGATGTGAGGAATCAGAGTGCAAATTATAAAACCAAAAAATATATACTGATCTCTGTATATTTGCAGAACAGTAAGACAACAGATATCTAAGCAACAATTTAGCTCTATAATACAGAATAATACAGAAAAATATACTCAGCTATATTTATTTGCAGATAGTCTTGTAAGGCTGTCTCTCAACACACAGGTTCCACTTTAAATGCAGGCTGCTGCTATTAAGTCAAACCTTTGTGCAGAGGGATGACTGTTGCCTTTCTCCATTCATGAGGTATGAAACCTGTTTTGAGGCTACAGTTAAAGTTATATACATAAAAATGAAACATAACACACTACAAGTCATAAAAACCCTGCAAATTATATCAGAATTATATTTAAAATGCAACCAATGAGACAATTCAATTAAAAAAAGCCTCATAACTAGTATAAAACCCTGCTGACTGAGTAACATATTTGTTACCACATCTGAGTAAATGAATAAAAAATAGCAATTCAAACCTATAAAAAAAGTGAAGGAAAAAAATATAACTGAAATATGTAGAGGCTGGTATGTGTAACAAATGAAATGTAGTTTCCTGTAGGATATTGGCACTTGGTTCAGACCTTGTGGCTTTTGCCTTTCATTTTAAAATGTGCTCCCTAAAACTGCTATACAAGTTATTACATACACACACACACACACACACACGCACACACGCACACACACACACACACACACACACACACACACACACACACACACACACACACATTTTATATACATATGCATCTTAGTCATACATACAAGGTTTTGTTGGGATATACAAATTTTATGGTCTTAGATATGTTTTATTAGTTTTTCTTACTTAACTTAGATACTTATAATCGACTCCAATTTTCTAGTAATGCCATTTTATGTCACTGTTTCAATTTACAATTTATTCTTTTGCTTTAAAATTTGTTATTCTAATCAGGATAAAATTTGTGTCCACTGAATTGATTTACGTGATAGTGCTTTTCTAGGAAGTTGTGTGTGAATGTATTTTTTTTCTTTATGATTCTTTTATTAGTAAATTTAAGCAACAATTATATCACATTAATTTTATATAGAAATTGCATTGGCACATATAAAATAATCAACAATAAATGACAAAAACATCAAAACTAACAATGTAACAACTATGTACAAGGTGTCTACATATATAAGATTTGTAATAAATCACGTTTAACTACAATTTATGTCATAGGTGGTTAAGTGTCCTTTTGTTCAATAATCTTTTAAGTTTCATCCATGAATTTAAATTAGTAGTTATTCTAGTGGTTCTTCCTTTAAGTGTTAAAATCTCCAGCTGACAAGTTTCAGTTGCAATATTGTAGAATTCCTTTGTAGTTGGTATGACAGTAGATTTCCAATTTTTTGTTATCACTTTCCTTGCGATTGTATGAAGTCCAGAAAAGAGAGTAATCAACTTTTTTAACACATGTGGGTACTGGTGCATTGAACAAAATTAATGACTTATTTAGATTGAAATTGTCAGTGAATAGAGCCTGTAAAAAATGTTGACATCATTACAAAAAGGTTTAATTATATCAAATTCGTAAAACATATGTTGCCAATTAGTCATAGTATCTAATTTGCATCCCCAACAACCATTTTTTTTATAAATCAACTGTATTTTATGAGGTGCAATGAATGCTTTATATAGAAATTTCCAAGAGAACAGTTTCCATCTTAATGATGTTGAAGTTAGTGTAGAGGATGTAAGCATAATTTTTTTCTCACTATCACTAGGGTGATAATTATTGATAGTCACAAAATATTCCCAGTATTTATCATTGCAAAATTCTATTTTATTTTTAACTATTTTATAAATTTTAGAAAGGTAACTTTTCTCTGGAGCATTTTGATGTATTGATAGTATCAGATATTCCATAAATTTAGGAACCTCCTTTTTAACTGTAGTTTGCATTAAAGATAGTCTCCTTTCCATAGCACATCTACAATTTTGTAGATAAAGCCACATTTCATTGTCTGAATTAAATTTACTTATAATAATGTCCAGGGAGTTTATTTTTTCTTTGTCCATTAGTTGACACCAGAATATTAATTGTTTTTCTTTGAATGTATTAATTGAAATGTATTAAATGTAATAATATTATTTTGTGTATATGCTATTGGAAAGATTAAGAATATCCAGGCTGCATATTCAGGTATCCTATAAAAAAGATTTTTAAAGTTGGAGATTGTCATTGTGATATATGTTGAATTTATTAATATTTTTTGATATGCAAGAATATAGTCTTTTAATAACCTGAGGAAGCTATTATTGTAAATTTTGTTATAGCAATTAAAATGTAATTTATTATTTTTCAAGATTATATTTTCCTGTATATCTTTCCATTTAGCAGAATAGTTTTTATTTGTCCATAAGATAAGTGTTTTCATGATGGCTGATCTAGAATATAATTCTATATCAGGCAGACTTATCCCACCATTGTACCAGCTATGTTGATGCTGTTTAAGTGCAAGTCTAGGTCTATTAGGATGCCAAAGAAATTTGAGCATTAGTGAATTAAAATCTTATATATATTGTTTGGGGATGGGTAGAGCTAAAGATTGTATTATATATAATAATTTGGGTAATATTATCATTTTTATAATCAGGAATCTCTCCTCCATTGTAAATAGAAATGTATTCAATTTTATTATAAGATTTTTGATCTTTTCAAGACTTTTGTTATAATTTATACTGATTATGTCTTTAATATGTGTGAATGTATTTTTGTGGGTGGTATGTGACTTTTTACATGGAAATGAATGGGAAATGTGGTCTTATTTTTTTTTTTCTTTGAATGTTAATGTAGTTTTGAGTTTGGGAGTTATTTTAGGCAAAGTGTTTTGGGTTTTGTATTTGTGTTTTATGTGTTTAGTCTGCACATTTTTACTTTAGGCTAGGTAAATAGTGCTAATGGCATCTTTAAGGAAATGTTCATAACTCTGCTGTCACAGTAAGGGTGTTGATAAAGTTCTGATAATTCCCTGATGCTGTAGACATGCTACACTAAAAAGGAAGAATTATAAGGATGCCTAGGAAAAATAAAAAGAAGAGAGCCAGTTCTGTTCTGTCAATATAAAGCTGAAAATGAGCTTAGCTTAAGATTTTGCTGATAATGGAAGAACTTTGAGGGCTGTATTGCAAAACAGTTTATGCACAGGGTAGCAGACTACCCCAAGCAGTTACACCATACTCAGTTCTTTAAAAAGCCTCTGCAATTCTCTGAGCGACTTAGGCTAGTGAGGAATTATGAAGGTGTAGTCTGGATACCACAAACCCAAACTGCAATACTACACTGGAAAACTTTGTAAGTATACATTTCCAGAGCATGACAGTGTGTATACTTACAAAGCAAATGAGAGGTCCATTGAAGCCAATGGATCTTTTTGCCATACAGAAGAGCTGTCCTATATGACATCAATGTTATTGTAAACATTATACTGGAAAAGTCCACTGTCCATCAGTAACACTTCTAACATACAAACAGAGCATTTCAGATTATCAAGGTTGTGTTTCAGTGCTTTGAGTGACCGTAGCATGCATATGTGGTATGGTCTAACATATCAGTACCTTTAAATACATCAGCAAACATTTTTCAAAATCTAAAATTGTCTGATTTGTTCAACATGCCCACCTGTGCCTTTCCAACTATAGTGCTGCAGGTGTTAGTGCTTTCCCTGTAATTCCTGCAATACTACTACTGACCTGCAGGCAGCACTATGGGAAAAAGTGACTTTGGGGAACATAGTGGCCTGTGTAGTGAAAGTGACCAGCATTGGGTTATACTGTATGCAAGGAATAGAGTTAATTAAGAAAGAATGTTGTTGAATCTCATCATATGTACATAGTAATTTGTGCCATATATGGTATAGTGATTCCAGAGCAGTGTTTAGAGGTGGTTAGGTGTACTCTAACTCAAGTTATGAGGGAGAGTCATACCTGAAAATCAGGTTCATTGGTGCATTGTAGGATTATAGTGATCCTCTACATTGTTACCCCTGAGCTTTTAAAATCTGGTGTAGAGTAAACTATGCATATATAACAGTGCAGTGTACCAGATTAATGAAGTGATTAGTAAAGTCAGCTGCAAACGTACCTGCTAGAAGTCATGGAGCAAGAGAACATTTAGTGCAGTTCTTGTATAAAACAGCAAACTTACATATTAAAGGTGTCCTCTACATCTCTGAGGTACAGGACAGGTTGCACCCGACAACCCCTCAACTTATATATGCTAAATCTGAGATTGCTGCACCTTAGATACTATTGAGAAGATGGAATACTCTGGTATAACGCAATACTTGACTTAGTTTATAATTCTCTCTCTAATCACCCATAAATTCTCACAGATCTGAAGATCATGCCTATGGTCCTTAAACATGCAACAAGATCTCAGACATTCATTCTGAGTTAACATTTTAACATTTTAAATATGCAGATAGTATGAAGATTAAGGTTATGAGCTGTAAATAAGATGTTTCTTGTAGTCCAATGTTTGAGTCTCTCATCTTTCACTTGCTAACTGTATGACTCTAAGCAAGTTAATTTACCTGGTAGTATTTCCAAGTTACCTTTGAAAAGGGACAGTTATGTTCCATTGGCTTACCTAGTTAATTGATAAATAAAATGAATTTTCAAGTCTCAATAGTTTATAAAGACACTTTCAAAACTTTCTTGCATTCTAAAATGATTACTTGTTCAGAGTTTAATCCTTCTTTCTTGATGTTTTGGATTTAGAGAAACTATATCACTCATAACAAGCCAAGAGTAAGGAATTATTCTAATTTGGAAATCAGCTAACATATAAGTTGTCATGTTAACATGTTAATATCAATGCTAACCCCACCAGAAAATCAACTTACTTGGATAGAAGGAAGTTTCTCTGTTCACCTGTGAGAGAGGGGAGCTTTGAGCAGGCTATCTGTCCCTGGAGGAGTGGTTTCAGCCCAGAAGTTAGTAGTTTATTGGCCATTTTGGGCTAATTTTGATTGTATCTGCTCTATTTTCTGAAAAAAATAAATAAATAAAAATATTCGTTTCCCGCCTTTCTGAACTAGTATAGTCCAGTTTTCAGGTTATTGCTGAATCCAGGGCTGTGTTACAAGTTTCTGTGTTGCCCATACCTTACATGGATAGAAGAAAGTTTCTCTGTTCACCTGTGAGAGAGGGGAGCTTTGAGCAGCCTATCTTATTTTTATTTTATTTTATTTGCAGTTGTTTAACCAGGATAGCCCATTGGGCCAAAATAACCCATTTTCAATGGAGTCCTTGGGAGAAAAGCTCCAAACACAGATTACACAAAGATTACAGTGATTTACATTTTAACAATTTCTGGTTATAAGACAGAACAAAAAATACTGAGGTCACAATCAAAAATAATTTTTTTGTTTTTTAGAAGGAGAACATTGCTCTAGTAGGATTAAAAATAAGTAGTTAGATGCGGTAGGCTTAGAATTTGCTAGATGCAAATAAGAAGTTGTTTACTAGATACAAATATGAATTTGCTATCTGGAATTAAGAGATGGAAGACTGTAGGAGGAGTGGTTTCAGCCCAGAAGTTAGTAGTTTATTGGCCATTTTTGGCTAATTTCTATCTCTTTCACTTCCCTGCTATAAAAAATGCATTTGCTCAGTTTTTTACGTTTGTATTCTGCTCAGCAAGTGCCTTCCAGGTGTTCTGCAGAGTCTACAGCAGCAGAGAGACAAAAGAGTGACTTTGGAGTGATTAAGTATCACTTTTCTGCTTTTCTTGCTGTCTTAACTAATTCCGCCTAAAACACCAGCTTTTTTAGAGAATCTGTGATTTAAAAAGATTGTTATTGCTACATATTGTACTTATTTGCTGCCTGCACTTGAATTAAGTCATTTTTGTGTTTAAATAATCTGTTTAACTGTTGTAGGCTATACACTAAAGTGTGATAGCCTTTTCTGTGCATTTAAAGTGTTGTTTTGATTGTATCTACTCGATTTTCTGAAAAAAAAAATATATATATATATACTTGTTACCCACCTTTCTGAACTAGTATAGTCCACCGTTCAGGTTATTGTTGAATCCAGGGCTGAGTTACAAGTTTCTGTGTTGCCCATACCTTACTTGGATAGAAGGAAGTTTCTCTGTTCACCTGTGAGAGAGGGGAGCTTTGAGCAGCCTATCTGTCCCTGGAGGAGTGGTTTCATCCCAGAAGTTAGTAGTCTATCAGCCATTTTGGGCTAATTTCTATCCCTTTCACTTCCCTGCTATAAAAAACGCATTTGTGCGGTTTTGTGCACCGGGCAGCGCCATTTAGCTAAACTTAAACTATTCTCGGCTCCTCGAAGTCTACTCTTCAATTTTTTCCTTGGAACTAGACAAAACCTTCAACTTTAGCACTCAAACCATTCATTTCACAGTCAAGCACTTGCTTAAAACTCAAAGCAAGCACTAATTAACCCTTGCACTAGACCCCCTATACTGTCCAGAAGGACAAGGCTCTCTATTCGTCCCCACCAGCCAATCAGAAAAACTGCTTACTCTACCTATTCAGGCATGTCCAAAGGGCAGTTTCTGGTGTACTCTCCAGTCCAACTGGTGAATCTGGGCATTTTGAGGCAATGTAAACCCTCTCCTCCTACCACCAAACACTAATATATGTGAGAGATGCAATTTTACAGCCAAACTGGAGACAAAGCTCTCTCAACCCAAGACTGGAACTGACAGTCAAGAGGAGAAAGGTAATACTTGCAACACACCACCAGTCTCACATAGACCTAATAAACCAACACCGGCAAATAACACACATGAATACATGAAAACATACTCGGAGGCTCTAAATAAAAATCTGCAAAAGCAACAGAGACATCCAAAGCAGACATCCAAGCAACCTCCACACCCCATCACCAACCATGAAACACATACTTCACAGAATCAGTGTGCCACGCAATCACAGACCTTAACGCAAAATAACATACCTAACAAACACACTAGTAATAGGCGACTCTATAGTCAGGCACACTGATGTCCCACTAACTAGGTTGGACAAGGAGAAGGTTACAGTCATCTGCCTGTCAGGTGCCAGGATCTGCCACATAACACAAGCACTCAGGTCACTCCAGAACAAGTACAAATACAACTCTGTTATTGTCCATGTTGGTGTGAATGACCTGAGACATACCTCCCTGGACTACATGAAAAGAGACATGGAAGAGCTCTCTGATCATGTAGCCCAGGCCGGTATTACCCTGACCCTGAGTAGCATCCTGCCCTCACCAAGAATGATGCCACAGTATAAAGAAAAAATTATCAATTTCAACAATTGGCTAAGTTTCTGGTGTCATTCAAAGGGGATCCAGTATCTGTCTGCCTGGGAAGACATGCTCGACAAGCCACATTGCTTAGCAAGAGATGGCTTGCACCTGTCACCCTTAGGCTTTTGAATACTGGCCAAGGCTCTTGCCGCCGCCATAGTGCCTTTTTTAGGCAAGGCTCAAAAGACAAACCCACCACCATAAATAGCACAAGTAACCAAAAACTGAGGGTAATGCTACTCAACGCCAGAAGTCTAAACCTCAAAATGCATGCACTCGAGGCACTCCTCAGTATGGAGAACATCGACATCTGTGCAGTAACAGAAACCTGGTTTAAGGCTTCCGAGAGCACCCCAGCACTACTAGGCTATAACTCATACCATACCTTTCGGCCACAGAACCAGGACCGAAACACAAAAGGCGGGGGTGTATCCATATTCATCAAGGATACCCACACCTCCAGGTTAGTGGCACAGCACAATGCATCAGAGATCATCCATGTGCAACTAACAATGGGCAAAACTGCAATCCAAATTGTAGCTTGTTACAGATCACCCACCATGGCCTAGGACCCCCATTCCGTATTTCTGGAGACATTGGGAAATATGAAGGTCCTACCAAACACCTTAATACTGGGTGATTTCAATTACCCAAACATAAACTGGGAGAACTATTCAAGTACTAACTCCCTTGCCCAGCGCTTCCTAGAATTTAAAAACTCGAACGCCCTAGATCAACTGGTCAACACCCCCACCAGAGGGAACAATATATTGGACCTGGTCATCACCAACATGGGCGACCGGTGTTCCACACCAGAGGTCAACCCCTCGCTGGTTAGATCAGTCCATAGACTAATCACTCTGGATATCCACAGTCCGCCCCCACCCCCAATCAAGGAAACCACCATGAAAAACTTTTTAAAAGCAAACTTCATGTTACTTAAGACCGAGGTGGAAAGGTTCACAGCCCCCATGCTAAAGGACAATACTATCCAAGCTGCTGAAACCTTTACAAAGGCACTCTATGAGCATCTGCAGGAATGCATGGATTATGCTATCCCAAGTAAAACCAAGACTCACTCGTCCAAGAAAAGGAAACCAGTCTGGTGGACCCCTGCCATAAACAAGCTATACAAAAGAAGGAGGAATCTAGTACAGAAAAGAGTAAAATCCCAAAAAGGAAAGACATCCCTGATCCGTATCAGCAAGAAACTATGATCCCTCATTAAATCATCCAAGGCTAGTTTCGAAAGAAAAATTGCCAATGACTCCAAAGATAACCACAAAGCATTATTTAGCTATAGCAAGAACCTAAGTGGAAACTCTTAGATCTGCTCTGAGTTAGTGCAGAATGGCACAAAGTACACTGAACCGACTGATATTGCAAACTTTCTGGCAGACAGGTTTAGTGCAAACTTCACCCCCCTATCACCCCCTAAAGGGCCCATAACCATACCAGAAGAATTTAGGGCCAACACACAGGTTAAAACAGCCCTATCCAAAGCCAAAAACACAGCTTCAATAGGACTGGACGGGGTCCCAGGCTGTGTCTTACAAGAGCTCCAAAATGAACTAACCCCTCACCTAAACACACTGTTCAAACTCAGCCTCTCTACAGGCTACATACCCACAGAGTGTGGCACAGCAACAGTTATCCCACTCCACAAAGGTGGAGCCACAACGGACCACGGGAACTATCACCCTATAAGTCTGATTAACCTGGTCTGCAAAGCTATGGAACACATCATCATGGAACTCATTAACAGAGACATTGGGAACCTCCAAACCTTGGACCCTACCCAGTTTGGTTTTGTTAAGTGCAGATCATGCCTCCTAAACCTGGTGGACTTTCTTGAGATGGTTGCCAATGCATTAGACGAGGGAAAGGAGGTCCACACAGCCTACCTAGACCTCGCAAAGGCTTTTGACACCATTCCCCATTCTAGTATTATAGACAAGCTCACCAGCTTAAACATAAACCCCTACATCATGAGATGGGTTGACAACTGGTTCATGGATAGAACCCACATGCTGAGAGTTGCAGGCTCTACATTCGACTCTAAACCCGTTACAAGTGGCGTCCCCCAGGGCTCAGTCCTATGACCCCTCCTGTTCGGTATATACTTATCAGAGGTACAGCCAAGCATAGGAGGACTATGGCTGAACAAGTTCGCAGACGGCTGCAAACTAGGGGCCATAATTGATTCTCCGGCTGATACAGACACCCACCAGATGAGTCTCACTGAGAAGGACACCTGGTGTCAAAATCATGGCCTCACGCTAAATGCCAAAAAGTGCATAGTCATCCCTTTTGGAAAAAACAAAGTACCCATGAACTACCACATAGGTGGTAGTCCCCTAAATACAGAAAATGTAATACGGGATCGGGGGACCCAAGTAGATAGTAATCTCTCCTTTGATAATCATATTGCCAAGGTGGTTAGAAAATCCTTCTATGTGGCCTATCTAATCACAAAAGGGTTTGCATCTAGAACAAAAGAGGTTATTGTGCGTCTCTACTCATCACTCATTAGACCCATCATAGAATACAATACCTCATTTGGGATGTACCTTACAAGACACCTCCAACAGCTGGAAAGACTACAAAAGTACCTCACCAAGATGATTACTGGCCTCAAACAGATGCCCTATGCAGCCCGACTCAAGAAACTCCAGCTGTACTCGGTTGCATACCGCTTACTCAGAGGTGATATCTGCCTGACATACAAGGCCATGTCCAACACAGAATTGATGGACATGCTCCACCTAAAAAAAAAGAAATCCCAGAGAGCCACATGCTCTAGAGATATAAACCTCACCACAATGATAAATAGGACATGCTGGAGGGATAGATTCTTATCCCAGAGACTCCCCATGCTTTGGAACAAGATTCCAATATACATCCGGCAGAGCTCCTCACTAACACTCTTCAAGAGAAACCTTGACGGGTGGATGGGAAACAGAAAATTTACCCCTGAGATCACTGCACTGGCCCTGCTGGACAGTGGCGCAGGGAACTAATGGCTCTGCTGGACAGTGGCACAGGGAACTAATGGCTCTGCTGGACAGAGGCACAGGGAATTAATCTAAGGGGGTGGCAAAAGCCAACACCTTCTGGCTAGGCTTATAAATGCCCTTGGGCAGATAGCCTAGTACTTACCTATGAACTATGAACCTAAGTATCTAAAAGGATATTATATTTTCTTCATTTATTGTGTTACTCTTATACAGTTTAATAACGTTTGCACTTTTCTTATTAGAAACTCCCATACTGTGTTTTGGAATTCATATATGGAATTTCTCATAACTCTGCCCACATAAAATATACTACAAGCAGAATTTATCATATAAATAACAACTTTGTTATGTCCATTGCCTGTAACTGTACCATTTCTTGTTGTTGAGTGAATAAGTATACCACTTCATAAGTGCATTGCTAGAATGGCAATTAAACTTATCTATTTTATTACATGGAGAGAGAGAGAGGAAAGGGACTATTTGCTTAATATCTATTATTGACTATTTTTTTTTTACTGTCGTCTATGAAATCTAACTTCAGGAGTCTCATCCATTGTAATTTTTCCAATGCGAGATGTAAGGTTGTTTCACTGCTTTTTATATTAATTAGTCTTTTAGCTTCTGTAAGGAACATCTATCTGCTCTTTGTTTACTAATCTTCCTTGAATGACTGCTTGTCATAGCTCTGATTGCAAATGTAGTCTATCCTTTCCTGTCTATTTTTATTGGCATGCTATGTGTTTGGTTACATTGGTCTGCATGTGAATGCTTTAAATTACATTTATCTAACTTTCAATCCTTCCAAAAGTTTGTCTGTAAACTTTAGACAATTCTTTAAAAATGAAGCAAATTTACAAACCATGCCACAAATTGTATAACATTTGTTTTCTCCATGTAAAACATTTTGAGTATCAAATGTTGCTTTATATGAAACCAAATAAACTATGGTGTTTAAGTTCTGGTATGAAAAGTCAAATATGTTTTATGACAAGCAGGATTACTCAGAGTTCATGATATCATTTTGTCTGCAGTGGGTGCAACTTCTTTTATTGAAACACAGTTCTTCAAATCATACTATCTTTCATCTGTGGTGCTTTTATCTTAATTTGCTTGATTTGAAATCACCCTTTTTTAAACATCTTTATTACAACATAATTTACACGATGACTTAGGTACATATGCATTACTAGGGAAGAAAAAAACGCAGTGACATTTTCATTATTTTAATGCAGCATAGATATTCATTTATCATCTCTACTTTTGATTTAATATCTCTGTAATCTGTACAACTGTTTTTTCCCCACCCACCTTCCCAGTTGTTGTGGTGTTGATTTTGTCTTGGTGGCTTTGAGTTGCCCATCTCTGGTATAAAGTTGATACTAGACACTCCCGCCAGTCACATTACATCAGCTCATTCTACTGTTTATAGTGAGAACTTAGCAAAGCCCCACCCCTTAACTTCTGAACCTTGAATTATCTCATTATCTTGTGCCTCTTCATTTTCCACTAAAAAAAACAAAAAAAAAAAAACAAAAGTTTTCTGCCTTTCCTGGAACTAGTTTAGTCCAGATACAGATTTGCTGTATCCAGGACTTCTTGTAAGCTTCTGAGCAGTACTCTTCAATTTTTCGCTTAGATCTGCTAGTTCTCTGCTCTCCTGCACTTTTACTAGCTTATTAGTCTAGCACTTTACCAGACTTCTTGTAGCAATTATTGTAGCACACAGCAGTGCTACCAGCACTAAATGTTCTACAAATAAACAGCTCCAATACTTATTATTAATGCCCACCCCTCCAGGCATGTCTAAAGGTCAGTTCCCTGTGCTTTCTCCTATTAGCTTGGTGAGCTTGGGCATCCTGAGGCAATGTAGTAACTGTCTCGTACACTGACAACCCTCTCCTCTTACCTCCCAACACTCAGACTTGCAAGAGATGCACTTATATATCCAAACTGGAAGCCATGCACTCTGCAGCCAAGACCGGAATAGTTGGTCAAGAGGAAAAGGTCAACACTTGCACCACACCACATGGAACACATTGCCCTCCAGAACATACACCAGCTCTGCCTTCACATAAAAAACAAACCACACACCCACCTTTGCAGAGGCTCTCAATAAAAATCTACACAAACAGCAGAGACCTTCAAGGTAAAATGCACTCGACCACCACAACACTAATCATGAGACACATAACTCTCCTAAACAGTATGCCACTCAACCAAAGCCAGTAAGGCAAAGCAGCATGCCCAACACACTAGTCATAGGTGACTCAATAGTGAGGCACACTGATGTCCCACTCACTAGGCTGAATAAGGAGAAAGTAACAGTCAGCTGCCTGTCAGGTCCCAGGATCTGCCACATAACCCACGCCCTCAGGTCCCTCAACAACAGGTGCAAATATGACTCTGTCATTGTACATGTGGGTGTGAATGACCTGAGATGTACCTCCCTGGACTACATGAAAAGAGACATGGAGGAGCTCTCGAATTATGTAGCCCAGACGGGGTATGACCCTAGCCCTGAGCAGCCTCCTACCATCACCCAGAATGATACCACAAGCAGAAAATGATTGATTTCAACAATTGGCTAAGTTTCTGGTGTCATTCTCAGGGGATCCAGTATCTGTCTGCCTAGGATGACATTATCGACAGACCTAGATGCTTTGCCAGAGCTGGCCTGCATCTGTCACCCCTGGGTTTCTGGATACTGGCCAAAGCTCTTGCCACCCCTATAGTGCCTTTTTTAGGCAGTGTTCCAAAGACCAAATTACCTCCGTAACAATTACGAACAAATGCAATCTGAGGGTCATGCTCAATGCTAGAAGCCTAAATCTCAAAATGCACTTGCTCGAAGCACTCCTTAAAATGGAGAACATCGACATTTGTGCTGTAACAGAGACCTGGTTCAAAGCAGCAGGGAGCACCCCTGCACTACCAGGCTATAACTGATTCCATACCTTTCAGCCCCAGAACTTGGACCGAAGCTCCAAAGTCGGTGGTGTTTTGGTTATGTCTTGGTAGAGAATGATTTTGATAATGCAGTACCTTGTGTGCATGCAGTTAGATGTATTCAGGATTGGAGACAGACATGTAGGTCTGGTAGGCTGGGGAAGACCCAGACATATCCCACACCTGAAGCTGGGGCTGGTGTTATGGTTATCTCAAGGAGGGAGCCACCCTGTAGCAGTGAGCCTGAAAGTGAGCCACAGCTGCTGGTAGGTACTGATGTTCCCAAGGACAGGGTGACTGCAAGGACAGAGGTGAGTGGTAGTACCCAGGCTGACAGTGAGTCACTGCTGTCAGAAGATACTAGGCTTCCTGTGGAAGGGGAGCTAGGAAGGGTCACAAAGGTGGATTAGAGACAGGCTCAGCTTTCAGACCCTACCTTATGAGGCTTGAGGGAGGTAGCTAAGGAGACACCTGATGCTCACGGAAAAAGGGAGTCTGTATACTGGAACAAAGGGTTATTGTATAGAAAGTAGACCCCTGAAGGAGTGAGGTAATAATGCAGCAGTTGGTAGTGCCCAGAACCTACCATCTGGCACTTCTAGCCATAGCCCATGACATTCCTTTTTCAAGACATATGGGCATAAAGCATACCTAGGGATGTATTATGCATAACTTTTATTGGCCTGGGATTGCAAAGGATGTAACAGGGTACTGGAGGACCTGTGAGCTGTGCCAAAAGTAGGCAAGGCAGGGGACAAGGTTAAAGCTCCATTGATGCCCTTGTCTGTGATTGAGCAGCCATTTTGGAGGATAGCTATGGATAGAGTTGATTGATTTCCCAAGAGAAATACTGATTGACATAGGTGCCAATTTCATGTCAGACCTGCTGGATGGTCTGTGGAAGCATTGTGGGGTGAACCACTTAAAGACCACCCCTGTCACCCCCAGACTAATGGTCTTGCAGAGATGTTAAACTCTACACTAAACACCATACTACAGGCATTTGTGGACCAGTTTAAGAGAGACTGGAACAAATAGTTGCCCTATCTTTTGTTTGTATGCAGGGAGGTACCCCAGGAATCCACAGTGTTTTCACCCTTTGAGTTGATGTATAGGCATAGGGTGAGGAAGCCTTTAGATTTGATATTTGGTGAGTGTGAGGATGTGTGTGAATCCCACAAGGAGTCTGTTGTAGCATATGTCCTAAACCTCTGGACAAGGTTTAGGGAGCTTATGGGCTTGGCCCAGGAGAACTTGGCAGGAGTCCAACAGCAGAAAAAGGTCTGGTATGATAGGAATGTTCTAGTCAGAGAGTATGCTGTGGGACACCAGGTTATGGTGCTCATTCCTGTCAGACACAATAAGCTGTAGGCAGATTGGAAAGGACCCTTCAAAGTGGTAAGGAAGGTTAGTGATGCTAATTACATGGTAAATCTGCTAGGCAAGAGGCAGTGATTAAGTCACAGCATGTTAGGGAGGTCCTGGGCAGACTGCAAAGGGCAGGGTTGACCATTAAACCAGTGTTAGGTGAGTATGGCAGAGGTCTTTTACCTGGTACATAGAATGGGGAGTGGTAAGATTAGACCAGAACTTGCCAAAGTGGAAGTTATTCAGGTGTGGCCTGCCTCTGTTACCAAAAAGCAGGTGAGGGCATTCTTGGGGAAAGTAGGGTACTATAGAAAGTTTGCTCCCAATTATAGTACATTAGCTGCTCCCCTCACAGACTTGACAAGGAAAAACACACCAGATATGGTAGTGTGGATCCCAGCCAGCGAACAGGTATTCCAAAGCTTAAAGGGGCTTTGGGAAGACCCCCTGTGTTAGCCAGTGCAGATTACACCAAACATTTGTTATGCAAGTGGATGTTTCAAACCATGGGGTGGGGACTGTACTCAGCCAAGTTTCCTCAGAGGGAGAAGAGCACCCAGTTGTGTATCTCAGCCATAGAGTCCCACCCAGGGTGGATTGTTATGCCGCTGTAGAAAAAGAATGTCTATCCATAGTATAGGCACTCCAACAATGTCAGCCTTATCTGTCTGGATGGAAGTTCACTGTGGTTATAGACCACAATCCATTAATATGGCTACATAGAGTCAGCCAACAAAATGCCAAGTTATTAAGGTGGAGCCTAAGGGTGCAGGCATATGACATGACAGTACAGCACTTTAGTGGGGTCAGCAATGCCAATGCAGATGGACTGTCAAGACAGGGTATAGGTTAATGTGTATGACAGATCCATTTCTCTCAAGCAGCATTTTTCCAGGGTTACTTGAAAAACAGCTTGAGTCTTCAAAGGTGGAGAGAGATCCGACAATGTGGGGAGTTGCCATCTGTGCCAGGGAGAATAGGGAAATGCAAGTGTAACATATACCAGCATAGTTAGCTGGAGTTTTATAAATAATTTTGTGTCATTTGATTGTCACACTGACTTGTACAGATGTTTGTGTTATGAACAGTGTTATTATAACTGATTAAATGTTTATGTTTAAAAAATAATTCTGGAAGGAAAGAGTAGAAGTTTTTGAAATTGTTCTATAGCTTTCAGATTCTATAACAGATCTTAGCAAATCACTGAGTGTATATTGTACCAGAGTCATGTGATCAAATGTGATGTCAGTCCATAGCCAGCACTGAGAGGATGGAACTCTCACAGCAATTTGTTTTGTTTTCTTTGGATATGATATAAAGATCTGTAACAGTTGTCACAGTCATTTAGTTACTTCACTTCAGTTCAGTCAGTTAGAAGCTCATCACCTTGCCTTGTGGAAGTAAGCATCTCAGCATCTAATCTTGCTGTATTAATTAAGTTAGCTAGGAGCAGTCAGGAAATACATTGAGGTTAGTTAAGTATTGTTTTTCTGCATCTGTTTGAATCTGTACAACTGTGTTATTTTTATTTCTCCTGGGATCGAAATTCTGGTGTTTATTTTACTTAGATATTTAGTATTCTCATTTTTCTGTTTTATTATTTATTATTAAATAGTTTTATACCTTTCATTGTGGCTGGTCTTTTAGAGAATACTTTTAACATCTTGAGAGTACCTGTGCTTATTTTAGTGATGCCATGGCCAATCCGAATAGCCTTGCTGCTTTAGTTAACTCTACCATTTATATCAGTATTGATTTTACTCAGTATAATTGGATACCCTTGTAAGAGCCTGAGAGTAGTTGACTGGTGGCAATGTAGTTACCTTATACTCTGGGCAGAAGGGGTACAGCTAGTAAATCTGTACTAGCCTTTCCCAGGAGTGTGTGTGTGTGTGTGTGTGTGTGTGTGTGTGTGTGTGTGTGTGTGTGTGTGTGTGTGTATGTGAAAAATCAAATACCCAGGCGTGGGTGTGTCAGCTACTTGGAACTGGGACAAGTGCTCCAAAGTGAGTTTTGTTTGGGATCTGGAGAGACAGAGAGTCCAATCTTATGTCTGGAGGGTGTTCCCTGTGTACTCTTGGGATAGAATGTGCTTGATGCAGAGAGCTGTATCTGAAAATGCTGTGCAAATTCATTCCTGTTTTTAGTGACTGTTTTTCACCGGTGTCAGTCGTGAGGACTGAGGCTCTTTGATTATTAGCCCAGAGTAAACAGAGGTCATCACAAAACCTCCAGCTATCTACCTGAGAAAAAACTATATAAAGTTTGCTTGGAGTAATAACATACCTCTACAGAAAGTTCCAAACAAAAATCCTAAATCTTTTAAAGTTATTTGCATGCTTAGGAGCAATGCATATCTCCACCTATTGTCCCTTTATGTATTAGCTTTCCATTCTCTCTTCTCAATCTTTTCTAACCTCATCTGATTGACTCTTATTGTTATTGTGCAGTATTTTGTGTGGCCTTTTAATTACTGCTTTTTAACAGCATCTTATTTTCTAAACTCAAATAAAAAAAATATCTACCAGAGCTGATCTTCCGCTTTGCAATCTTCTATCACCTTCTCTTTCCCTACATTCTGATATCAATTCCTGGCAGGGAATGTACTCTCTAACCTGCAGTCCAGTGTTCTACTTGGCCTCATCTCTCTCTATTATCTGAGGGAAACATCTCTGAAACCTGCTTTGGGTACAAAATTATCTATCCAAAAACTTCAAAGTAAAATATTAAACCTTCTGGAGTTTTTTGAATACTTAGGAGCCTTTATTTCTTTATATTATCTTTCCATTCTCACTTGATCTTTTCCAATATTCTCTGATTGATTCTTATACCCATTGTGCAATATCTAACATGTCCTTCTAATTATCACTTTTTAACAGCAGCTTCTGCCAGAGCTGGTCTTTCACTTAGCACTGTTCTATCCCCTTTCTTGTTATACTGATATATCAATTCCTGATAGGGAAAGCAGTCTGTAATCTACAGTCCAAACTTCTGCTTGGCCTTATCACTGTTTGCAGTCGTTCCTATTGACTAAATAAGCATTCTCCATTCCTGTGTTTGTTTACATATTAGAATACTTTCTGCTACTTTGTGAATGCATTTTTTGTTATTGTCCTCAAACTTCTTGCCTGTTTTATCACTAGATCTTTCTACATTTGTTTATAACTTTTTGCTTGTGTTATGTATTTAGTATGTAACTGCACAGCTCTGAGGTTTCCATTCAAATTAGTTACCGTGTTTATATGGAGAGGATCAGCTTTTTCTGCTTAACTCGAACCGATGTTGAAGTCATCTGTCTTTTAAGTCTCAAAAAAAAAAACATTGTTGATAAGATTTTTATTTGCAATGATTCACTATATGTGTGGGGTCTTTCTCTTTTAATCACAGAACTGTGAAAGTGAAATTAAAGTAAAGAAGTATAGGGACAATCCCCCTCAAAAATTCTACTATAGATAGTTTCAATTATCTGGAGTTACAAACTTTTTTTTTCCTCTGGTTAAAACTTTACATAGTTGAAACTCACAGAAACACTGATTTTTGTTATGTACCGCACCTAGTGATTATTATCTTTGTTTCATGTAATACTAACCTTAGAGTTGACTATATATAATAGCATATACGTGCAGGTGATTGCTTCCTGCATAAACCACTAATTTCCGAGAAATGGTCATTTGTGATTTTTTTTGATCACACATGAGTTCTTTGACCTCTGACCTACACAAGTCCTCATTTGCATAATTATCATGCTCAATGGGTTGAATCTGCATTATATAGTGTCCAGCAGCTGCACAGAGGCTCATTGTACTAATGAAGATGAAGCCGGGTACTGAGTGCCGCATGATCTTCACCTGTCTTCAACTGTGGAAGGTAATTACCTATGAAGAAAACAGGATTACTAAGTGCTAAAGGTAAGTGCAACATTTTTCGTTCCCTACCATAGCTGTAGTAGTTAGCTGAAGTATTCTTTATTGTAATACTAGATGTAGTGAAATTAGCAGTGAATGTTACAATAAAAGGCCCATGGGAAAGTCAGTCCTTAGAATCCATCAATGAAGATCACATATGCCATATGCAACAGTCATGGTAACTGCCTCAGTGACCTTCAAACACATTGTAAATGGATTCCTGTGAATTACAGACCTCCGTGTAGTTAATGGAGTGATGCCCTTTATGGTCCACATACTCCCAAATAGTGTTGGCTCCTTACTCTGTGTTTTATGTGAAGCACATATGCCCCCCCCACATATCCTGTAACTTGACATCAAGACATCAAGAAACTAATGGAATATTCTGAAAACAGATGCCTGAGATATACCCACTGCATCCCCTGTTGATTGCTGAAAGATCCATCTAGCTAGTATACATAAAGCCACATATACATTAGTATTCACTAGGATAGTTAATCTGTGACTCCGATGAGACTGCAGATAAGGCCAACACATGTACAAGCTCCTGTATACTGACCCCATCCACACAGCACCAATCTACAGTGTCAGTGCCATGATGGCCATGAAATGTAAAGTGCAGCAGGACAATATGGTGTCTCCTCGGGCAATGACATGCACCACCATGGGTAGCAGCAGCAATAACAGCCTGTTGCATATACACCTCGACTACAGATGGGCCCAACATTTACAATGAAATGTCACTGCAGTCATTAACGCTGGTGAGCAATAACAGCCTGTTGCATATACACCTCGACTAAAGATGGGCCCAACATTTACAATGAAATGTCACTGCAGTCATTAACGCTGGTGAGCAATAACAGCCTGTTGCATATACACCTCGACTACAGATGGGCCCAACATTTACAATGAAATGTCACTGCAGTCATTAACGCTGGTGAGCAATAACAGCCTGTTGCATATACACCTCGACTACAGATGGGCCCAACATTTACAATGAAATGTCACTGCAGTCATTAACGCTGGTGAGCAATAACAGCCTGTTGCATATACACCTCGACTACAGATGGGCCCAACATTTACAATGAAATGTCACTGCAGTCATTAACGCTGGTGAGCAATAACAGCCTGTTGCATATACACCTCGACTACAGATGGGCCCAACATTTACAATGAAATGTCACTGCAGTCATTAACGCTGGTGAGCAATAACAGCCTGTTGCATATACACCTCGACTACAGATGGGCCCAACATTTACAATGAAATGTCACTGCAGTCATTAACGCTGGTGAGCAATAACAGCCTGTTGCATATACACCTCGACTACAGATGGGCCCAACATTTACAATGAAATGTCACTGCAGTCATTAACGCTGGTGAGCAATAACAGCCTGTTGCATATACACCTCGACTACAGATGGGCCCAACATTTACAATGAAATGTCACTGCAGTCATTAACGCTGGTGAGCAATAACAGCCTGTTGCATATACACCTCGACTACAGATGGGCCCAACATTTACAATGAAATGTCACTGCAGTCATTAACGCTGGTGAGCAATAACAGCCTGTTGCATATACACCTCGACTACAGATGGGCCCAACATTTACAATGAAATGTCACTGCAGTCATTAACGCTGGTGAGCAATAACAGCCTGTTGCATATACACCTCGACTACAGATGGGCCCAACATTTACAATGAAATGTCACTGCAGTCATTAACGCTAGTGTTTCTTTATCATTTTGTGCCCATTATGTGTCTTTGGATTGCTCTGTCATCTTGTTTTGCCTCCTTTGCGTACATACAGGCCCTCATTTTAATACAGTTGCTCCTTACCTTTGTAAGTTTTTCATCATTAGCATATATTTCAAGTAGCTAAACTGCCTGGTCTCCACTGCTCATGCTGAGTGGTCTTTTGAATCCATACACTCTTTGTATGGTTGTTTGTCAAACACAATTGCCTGTCACTATGCAACAAATGGTTCTGAATCCCAGAGATTATTTTAAATTTTCATTAAAATAAACATGAACAACTTGGACATTTTAATCCATATCTCTTCCTTTAGACACAAATGTGACTAAGGCCAGATTGATTCAGCTTTTGGAATTGACTAATCACAGGAATTTTGTCAGGGGTGACTACTTAGGTACAGTTCTTTACTTTACTTACTTGCACCTCCCTTGGTCCATATAGACATGCAGTAAATTTGAAAACTGCTGCTCTAACACAACTAGTCCATCCATTTCCAATGTTTTCAGCCACTCAAAGATGTGACACTGTCTATTCTATCCTTCCTCACTGGGGAAATTATACCCTTCTTGACTAATGTAGTATTGTTGGGGTTATGTAATGAAAGGACTCGGACGTTGGCTGCAGGGTGCAAATGGATGATGGCCTAACCATGGCACTGGTGACCAGGGCTTCACTAATGAGTCTAATTAGAGGAGATGGACTAGAATGATGAGCATGAGCAGTTGATACTAACTCCCCCATTCCAATAAGAAGGAAGGAGCAAGTCTCTCTGTTTAAGCATCCCCTACCAGAAGTCAGATAAGTAGGTCAGGTGACAAGAGACAGGCAGTTAGGCGAACTCTAAAGATTACCATTAAGTACAGAAACGCTGTAGCTGGAAACAGTACATACAGGCATAGACTAAGGAGTCTGCCATTGCACCTCCCTATTGAGACAGGATATTCTTTAATGTTAGGCATCATGGGGAAGGAGCACAACTTCAAAGTCTAGTGGACATCAAGGATTATACCATACTAAGACTGTCCAAACTTCCTTGATGCCACATCCATGGGGTTTCCCCAGTACAGGGTTGAAGGTGGGTACTCAGGCACTGGGCATGGATGATGGTGAGACTGCAATTTTCAGTCTAACATACAATTTTAAAAGGAAAGAGTTCAGAGTTTAGATACTATATAACGATTCGATTTTCCCATGAAGATCTCCTCTATATGCTATTTTGGTAAGCGGGTTAGCACCTTAACAGTGGTGTCTCACTTTATGTTCCACAGTCTAAAAAATATATACAACTTGTCCACTCAGTGTATGGCGATTACAAATGATATATCAAAACGAAGATCAAAAACTGGAAAGTCCATACTGACAAATAAATGCAGTCAGTAGCCCTACTGTAAGTTGCAAGAAGTCTGTTTAAAGGATAGACCTAGTATCAGGGAGTGTTAATGCACTGTTTAGTGTTGAACAGTGTTCAGAATCCTGCAGTTACAGAATAATCACTGGAATGACTTTCTGAAAAATGTTCTGTTCTTCATAGTTTTTAGAGATTTAGTCAAAGGACTGCACTTAGGGCGGCCACGGTGGTGCAGTGGTTAGCATTGCCGCCTCACAGCAAGAGGTTCTCCGGTTCGATCCTCGGCTGGGGTGCCTTCTGTGCGGAGTCTGCATGTCCTCCCTGTGGTCGCGTGGGTTTCCTCCGGGTGCTCCGGTTTCCTCCCACATCCCAAAGACATGCTGCAGGTGGATTGGACACTCTAAATTGGCCCTAGGTGTGCGTATGAGTGTGCCTTCTGTGGAAGGTTGGGCGCCGGGCTGGCAACTCGACACCGTAAAACTCCTCTGCCATTCAATGTGCGGACAAGGTGATCCGCTGTGGCGACCCCTAACCGGGAAAAGCCAAAAGAAGAAGAAGAAGAAGAAGAAGTCAAAGGACTGCACTTAAAAAAAGAGAAATTAATATTCTTCTAATCATTTCTTTGGATTCAGAACACTCATCCAGACACTCTGTGTTTAGTATAACATCAAGAGATAGAGCATATGAATATCAGTATCAAGCAGAGTAAATACATTCCACTGACTTTAGGACGATGACCACCAAGTTTAGAATGCATCCTATTAGACATTATCATGATAACCTAGAAGGTTTCATTTGACGGATGGTAGCTTTCTGACTCCATTACATTTTGTGACTGTTTCTGACACTGCAGTGATAGAAGGCAGATTATTATTTCTTTAACCTCTGAAGTCATGTGGCTACTCATGTGTGGTCTGTTTGTTTTGGCACATTCACTGTTCTGTAGCACATACAGGCTGAGATTATTTTTTCAGTTTATTTATGTTATCTAATACAGTTCATGCACGTCATTGTTTTATTTCCAGAGAACATTTGGCTTGTTTAAACAGCATGGGAAATCTCAGAATCCCTGCCTATATGTTGTTGTCACAAGTTTATGGTACAGCTTTAAATTAGTCAAATTAAAAAAAAGTACAACTGGAGTTTATTTTTATACACTTCTACATTCCTAGGAATCTGTAAGGAATTTCTGTTTGTTCTTTAATTGTTTGAAACAGAATTGCCAGATATCCTTTTAACAAACTACATAATTTACGGTAAAATATAAAATATCTAATTAGAAGTATTAATTTTGGAAAACAGTGCACAGTTTACTTTGGAAACATATAACTGATAGCAGTAATACTCATAGTTAGGGCCACACCTCAAGATAACATGTAAGACAGTTCATTACCACAGTGTGATTCATCAAGGAAGTATTAAAAGGGCCAACTTAGAATAATCAAGACTAAAAACTGAAAAACATCACTAATAAGAATTTCCACAGACCTGCCAATCACATCTGCAGGCAAATAGTGATTCTTTCTTCAAAGTAGGATCAGAACATAGATTTCTATGATCAAGTCTCCAATTATAATAAACTTAGTATGTATTTGAGACATGGATAACAAGATATTCACCTCACAAATGAAGCATGAGCGATGAATCTTGGCATCCATGTTGGGATCACATAAAAAGGGTAATGAGCAGTAAGACCCGATCATATCATGAACGCACTCCTAATCGCACGACAGAAAAAAGACATAACGAGAAATGACCTGAAGACATTTCTTTTCTTAAACACCATTATAAAATGATAGCTGACCAGGCATATTGATGGGGATATGAAGCAGAGACCATTCTTTCCTTTTGTTGAATTGAGGCTATAAATAGGAGAAACCAAGTATGCCTAATTTAATTTCATCAGAAATCACCTGTGGATAAAACAAGAAATGGTATCTATTTATCACATGACTTAGCACCCTTAATTAAATATTAATGATTATCTTTGCGTTAGGTCTGATAATGCAAATTCCACTGTAATATGTAATAAACTACAACCATGATACTACGGAGATCATGTAGCAATAAAAAAGGATAGGCTGATGTGTTAACTATGCAGAGTAGTGGGCTTTATTCACTGTCATGAGTGGAATAGCATATATCTTGCGGTTAATGGACCTGACTTACCCAGCTTTACATCATGGCTGCATATAAACGGGGTAGTTAAAAGTGCAATGAAAATAAAAAGGCTTGAACTTTGAGTTGACTTGTTATCTGAAAATGTCAGGTACTGACAAGTGGAAAACATTCCATACTGTTACCACTAGTGGGAGGTGATAAGCTCATCTTTGTTGTGTGCAATAATCGGACATAATGTAAAATAAAATGTACATAACCTTGCAAGCCTTATAATTCTGTTTTTATGATAAAGATTTGGGAAATGTTCATTGAGAAATGAAAGAGATTTATTGTACATAAATAAATGAATAACTGTATTTTTTGAGGGTGGCATGCTAATATTACTGTTAGTAGTACTCCCTAACAGCTCTTGGGTCTTCAGTTTGATTCTTGGCTGGGATGCCTTTTATGTGGAGTCTGCATGCCACCTCTTTTTCCACTTGGAATTATGCAGTGTTTTCAATGAGCATCAAAAGGATGCTGCCATAAGTTGAACTGGAAATCCATGAACTAGGTTGTAAGTATTTTTGTCACATGCAAGTGAGTGCCCATTTGAATCTTGTAATGGACTGTGGTCCCTGCCAGTATTAACAGTATTGTCTGGCTCCCCCGTGACCCTGAATAAGAAAAAGTGGATATCAAAGAATGATTGAATTAATGGATGGAATGTATTGAAAAGGCCAGGGAAATGTTTAAGAAAAGATGAAAATGATGTAATACATGAACATAAATAGCCTAGCCAGAGTACCCAGTGCAGAAGGCATCTCTTAACGTACTTGAAATAAGCACTGCCATTTGTATAACATGATTTGTTACAAAAACCTAATGCCAGCCTGCAAGCAAGGGTATCAAATCCCCATGATTATTATTTGTACTGAGCTGCACTTTGGGTAAGCCATATCTCATTCTCCAATGTGTATTATGCATATCTTATTTCTGCAACTTTGAAAAAATAATATAAACTTTTCTTAAGGAGGCATACTGTACTTTATAATGACATTTTGTTGCTTTTGCAAAAAAAATTCTGATTGAATGCTCTTGTAATTATCTAATGTCTGTCTAATTACCACTCCAGTGTGTATATCTTTCCTGACACTCAACATTTATGATAGCCTTGCATTCAATAATGCTGTGCTCATTTTCTATGTACTCACTCTGATGACTTAAACTGTTACAGTACTACCTTTACATATCATTCCAATTTTCTTATTTTTGCATCTACATTTTATTACTCAATAGCTCTTCAGCTCCACCATTCCATATTTTAGTACTCATGTAGACTGTTTTTGTACAACTTCCACTTTTCTTCCACATTTATCTTGATGCCTTGATGTTTTTCAGCATTTTCCACCTTTTTATTTCCTTCCAAACTTTGCCTGACACTATATACCCTCAACCACATAAATCCATCTCTCAGAAGTATACCGCATTAATCTTACAAGTAAAACATTAATATACTTGACTCCTTCCCTCTTTACTGTTCATCCTTTTCTATCATTTATCCATCCAAATTTCAATCTCTCCCCTATCCATTTAATGTAATATCTTAAACTTTCAGATATTATCTCATTTTTCCTAACCATTCTTGTTTCTCACCTATCATCTGTATTGTCACATATCAATCTTTTATACAGAATGCATTTATTTCCAAAGTATATATATATATATATATATATGTACATGTTTTAAATTCATTACGTTGCTTATGAAAATAAAAACTCATCTAAAGTTAGACTTAGTGTACATAAAATATGACGGTGTCTTGCATAACAGCTGTGAATAACTGAACTATCATTAACAGCTATATTGGAACATAATTCTTTGCATGTTATGTTTATGCATTTTCTTGAATGTGCATATGTATTACTTTCCTAAATGTCTTACAGGACTTTCTTGGAGTTTTTATCTGAAAAGCTTCACAATAAATGTGCTTTTGACCAGTCAAAACAAGAAAAAAAGTAAATAACATTCAAATAAATACCTCCATAGTAAATTAATCACACCCACTGTGATTTATTGATAAACAGAGAGATATCAATTTCTCCATTAGTAGTTTAACCACACCATCTGTGATGCTGGCCTATGGAAATACTATTACTGTTGTAGTGCATTGACTGAAATTGTAGTAATTAAATCTGTTTTCCATGAAATTCCATGAAAATCTACATAATTTTGAATGAATGAATGAATGACTGCACATATAAAAAATGTTTTAGCAAATGTGAAAGTTGTGTACCCCCCAAACTCTCCATAGTTTATTATTCTGTAAGTTACTGTTGTTACCTTAGAGTGGTTGTTATTGTAACTCACAGAGTTGGACTGAGGTTCCAGCAGTGTATATGTTTTCACATGTTTACTATAAAAATGCTGCAAATCTCTTTATAGAGTTATTACTTACCTGAACCAAATGAGTGAAATTGACATCCAGCAAGTCCTCACACCCTGAAACTCGGTAGAGCCGTAAATATTGACTTCGACATTATTGACATTACCCAATTTACCTTGACATCTGGAGATGTCCTACAAATGTTTTGCAGGGGGCAATCCCCCTGCACCCCCCATATGGGGGAGCTGCACCTCCCATACCCCCAGATAATTACATATTCCAACTCTGAGATCTCACCACAGTGAGGTAAAGTGTAATTTTTCCCATCCCCACTTTAGTGTGATCCATTGTAAACAGCAACACTCACAACGATGAATACAAGCTGCATCTCGACGTTCTGGAAGCGATGTGATTTCAAGTTGGGATTTTTTTTAATTTTGCACGTTTGCCCTTGACCATCTGAACAGTGATAAATTGCCTTTCACACTTTTGATAGTAAACCGTTTCACACTGTAGTGCAAAAGTATACAAATATACATAAATATCTCTTGGAGTCATTCTCTGCTGGACCAGGACAGAATAAGTATAGTTCAATCCTTGCTCCTTCAAAAAAAAAACTTGCATGTAGGTTCCAGGACAGTTACATATTTTTCCTACCATAGTACATTCTTTTTGCTTAAAGACCTTTTGTGAAATCTAATGCTTGTTTGCCACATGATGGAAACATATTACATTTAATATAAACATCTCTTTTCTGGAAGCATCAGTTTTATCTACATTGCCTTGTATTAGACTGAAAATGCATTTGAGACTGCATATTAACAGTAGAATCACACAATGCAAACAGGCACCTGCCAGAGTTTATATTTTTTTATCTCTGTATTAATCTAGTGTACATTATTTATCTATTTATTGGCAACGTATGTACCCTGAGCACAAAGAACTGTTTTATGTACTCCCACAACTAACATAACTGCTACACAGGCAAAGGAAATTACAATGTTTGTACAAAAGATAATGTCGCTAAAAGGAAATGTAATATAAAGATAAAAGTAAAGAAGCAGAGAGCACAAATACACTGAACAATAGCCTAGAAGTTTGTAGTCGACATGAACAACATGGCAGTAGGCATGAGCAAAGGAGATCTGATGCTTTGAACAGAGTGCATTTACCCTGCAACAAATTGTTTAGGAGGACAGTACAATGTGCATCGAACAGTGACAATGAATTTCACCCACTACAGCATGTGCCATTCAGTAATTCAAGGACACAAGTGATAAAGATGTGTACGACAACTATAGCAACAGAGCTGGGTAGCAGAAGGTAATTTAATATCCAAGGACATGTTTGTTAGACAGCAATATTTAGAACAACTGATCTGAAAAAAGTACAAGAAATAATCCAGAGCAATTATAAAAGCACAACTAGATGAGAATGTCGTTAAGGTTATATCAGCCTATGACTCATTCATAGAATTTCAGCTTCGTAAATGCTTAAAGACACAACACCAGCTTTTTTGGTATGTATAATTTATAGTAAATGCACTGAATGCAGCATTTTATTGTTTATCTTATTGTAAGTGTACATACCTTTTTGATAAAGGCATGTCTGTTTTAACATTACAGCCCCCTACCACCACCACCAAAGGTAAAAAAAAAAAACTGCAGGGTGAAAGGTGTAGACTACATAGAGCCAGGGCCTGGAGGTAGCAGGTTGAATCACTACTCAAGGTTCATTGACATACATTCTAAGTGCACAAGGAACAAGTGGTTGGTGCGTGGCAGAAGCGATGATAGTATGTGTTAACATATGCATATGATCTGCAGATTGTGAACATGAGTTGGTACACCGTTTAAGCAAAACTACAACTTGCCCCATACCTATTTACAGACATGGTGTTACAACCCCAAAGTTTAGAACTAGTACCCAGTCTGAATGCACTAATCTGGTAGCATTTTACACCGTGAAGCAGGAAAGAGCAAAAACACCCCCAAAGTAATATTATTTAGCAATATTAATTCATGGAAAGTTAACATACCACATATTTTAGACGACATTCAAAATGATCATCTAACAAGTATATCTTGATGGGGTTTAACAAATTCTAGTCAGAGTGCATATAATTGATTCATATTAACTGCATTATTATGAATGAACAGCAGCGGCATTTTTTGCATATGCTTTTGCCCTAAGGCCTATGTACTGGCCTGCCTACCAAATGAGCACAATGCTGAAGTATGATCACACATGATGGGCAGATTATGGGAGATCCAAGTTATTTTTTCCCCAAGAAAACTAACGGGTATTACTACTGTACAGTAAGTAGAAAGAGGGATTAATAATAATGACTGAATTCTGGAATGCACTGGATAGAAATTCTTATAAAGGTGGGGAAAGTAAGAAACAACTTCACTGGAAATTTCAGCTTATCTCATAAATACTATGACAAAGTAGTTTTCTTTGAGATTTCCAATATTTGTCCAGATTATTAACAGAATAAGATTAGGAGAAAAAATGATACAGGTTATATGTCTGTTGACTCAAAACCCACTATGAGAAAGCTATGGGTCACCCCAGCATAAGCTAGCCAGTTTACATACTTCAGCTTGTGAGTGAAAACCTGGGAATACTGGAGAAAGACTTGGGGAATGTTGCTGGAAACAAAGACGTTTAAACTGCCCGACTCATCTTGGTACCACCGGGATCCTCCCCAGGATTTCTGAAAATGTATGGCTGGATAAATGAAGAAAAATAAACACATAAATAATATTCTAACTACAGTCAAATTCTGCCAGTGTGAGTTATCTGACTACTGCATGTAAATTGCAGTTTTTGTTTATATAAAGTGCAAAAACCACAAGTAACTACCTTTACATACCGAATAGGATCAGTATAAATACAATTAAAGCTTTAATAAAATATTCAAAAGAGTTTATTTAGAATAAAATGGCCTTAATAACAGCTATAGCTCACATACTTTATTTAAAATGTATATTGTGACAAAAATATGGGTACTATAACGTGTGTAATAATGGGTTTCCTCATGTATCACATTCATTCTTGTGTTTCATACTTTGCAGTCCTGGCATTTCTGCTCTAGTCAGAAGAGGCAGACTGATACACATCTTAACAAAGAAATATGAAACAATCCATTTTTTTCTTTTTTAACCAAAAATGTGAATAATTTTAAAATGACAGATGCTAATAGCACCTTAAGAGTGTAAACCTTTTAAAAGCATCTTAATACCTCCAAGTATTTGTGTGTGTGTGTGTGTGTGTGTGTGTGTGTGTGTGTGTGTGTGTGTGTGTGTGTGTGTGTGTGTGTGTGTTTGTGAGATAGCAGATAGTAAACAGACATAGGCAGACAGAGGTATATACAGACAGATATAGATGCATACATCTACTTTTATTTGTATGGGAACCTATTGCATAAGCAAAACTTATTTTGATGAAACTCAGTTCTATGATTTTGTATATTTTTAAAATAATGAAAATTCTTAGTAGCAAAAACATGTAAAGAAAGAGCATATTATGCTCTTACTTTTAAAATGTTAAAGGATTGTGGCATCTTTTTTTTTTAGTAATTTCTATATTACCAGTATTAATATCACTGTTAATATTTTTTGGTGTATTTAATCAAGTGACTTATATGGTATATATGATTGCTATAATTTGAAATAAATAAGAGTGAAACATTTAAACATGAATGACATTCCTGAATGTCTTTTGATTGATCCAAGCCACTACCTTCTTGTCAGGGCCAAATGAAACAGGTGATGATGTCAATCAGCACTCAAAGGCTGCACGGTGATTGGTGCACCCATGTCAGATACAGTGTGCTTAGCTGCTGTGGCAGCTAAGGGGGAGCAACATCACACAGCTATGGGAGGTCCCACCACCTCTGGGGATGGTAAGCACTTGTATAGCTATGGGTCTAGCCATAAAGTTGGCTGTATATCAACCCCATATGGAGGGTGGATTACCATCCAGGATAAGACAGATAATACCACTGTACTCTGAGTATGACTTTGGTATAAGTGTGTGTTAAAATCATTGTCACCCCCATTGCAGGTGCCCCATCATCTATTTGTCCTGCTCTAGCTTCTAAATGTGTCATCATTGCAGTAGTTTGCCCCTTGAATATCACCTACTGAAAGAGGTGACGCTTGCGTAATCCCACCACTGGTGATGTTACTTTATCAGTTTTTTTTTCCATCAGGGACACCAAAAACTCCTTCATATCCATCAGAGTGGTTGACCCTGATGGAGAACCTCCAATGACTGACTTCTCAGCTGTTCCCTTTCACTCCTTCTGTTAGGCATAACCAAATGTCTGTAATGCATCTACAACATGGCCGCAGAAGGTGATTACTCCTACCCACTGATATAATGGAATAATGCTTGCTGTGCTTGCTCATGAAAAGTCTAGTCAGCACTCCTTCTGCTAAGCCAGAATTACCAATGACTCCTGAGTGCCTGCAACAGGACTTCATTCACAGTATTGTAGTAACTGTGGACATGATGGCATCTGTAAAATAAGGGAATATATACATGCAATTTGTATGATGGAAAGTATAAAGATGATCTCTATGGAAGCACAGCTTACCCAGCTATAGACTTAGCTATTCACTAGTATATTGAGTGGGACAGATATGTGTTGAGATGCTAATGGTAAGCGTACCTTACAGAGGCTCCCTTACACTCTTTGCAGGGTCCAGCCTCTATGTTAGGTAACACCACAGGTATAAACAGGAAAAGGGTAGGCTTCACAGGGTGGGCTGATATGTTGCCTGTTAAAATCACAGCATCATACACAGGTAGATATGGTAAGGATATATGTGTTCCCTGATGTAAACATAGCATAAGATGCATATAGCTAAAAGTTTTACAGTCTAAGACATTGAAGTATACATATTCTTTATCATTATCATAACATACAATGCATATCTGAGCAGTGTGGGTCTTCAAGCACAAGCAGGTAATATTCTGCCAGCACTAGCTGCAGGAAAAATCCATTAAGTAATCAAAATAATATTGTCATATAAATGCAGATTAAATTTACTTTGAACTTGTCTTGCAATCCTGAAAATAACTGAGAAACTGTGCAATAGACGGCATACAAAATGGCCTCTCATTCTCAAAACTCCACAGTTTTATACCTAGATGCACAGTATGTAGGGAAGTTAGCCTATATGCCTGAAATGTTCCTGTATTTTTAATTATGCTGATGCATAAGATCCTCAAAATGTGCTGCTTTTTCTTGAGATGTGTATTAAGGATTTAGCATCTGCAGACTTGTTTGTGCATTGTGCAACCTTGCAATGACAGGTCCCTCTAAATTCAGAAATCATAGTGTACGTGTGATTCACTAGTTACCATTTTAGACTTCACGTAAATATTTCCATGTTCTGATGAAAGTAATATAGCAATGTTACTTCTGTTAGTGTCCAGTAGAGAATGTTGTATTACTTTCACTGCCAGTCCCACCTCTCAGCTGCTTTCCTCAAGACTTCTGGACAATGCCATCAATAACCAGAAGACAAAGACCCAAAAATCAAGAACAGTTTTTAAATATTACTTTCATTCACTTAAAAAGATAATAAAATGATTTTGCATCAACATGAACAATAAATGAAAACAATGAAACTTTAAAATCTGCTATTACCGATTGATAGTAATCCTCAATGATTTTCCAGAAATTCAAAATGTTATGAGAAGCAGAGCAAAAACTATGAGACAAAATCAAGGACATTCTGCATAATCAGGGACAGTTGAGAAGTATACAGTCAATACAGAGAGTGGCTACTGGGTCTTTTAGGCAAATTGATACCTGGCTTCACATGGCTGAGATTCTAACCAGGGCCATGTGCATCATCAGAAAGAGAGAGAGATGTGTAGGCATAATGTTGTTCCCTGCTGAACTCCAAAATTGGAAAGCAGAGGTAAAGCAGCAGTACCCAACTAGCATTGTAAGTGTCTGTCATTTATTTATTTAACATTTAATTACTGGGAAGGCCCAGCTAGGACAGAGCCTATTTTCAGCTGAGACCCAGGGAGACATGCTCCAGACACATGTCTTTGTAACATGGAATGAAACTGGAGTACCCAGAGGAAACCCACATGGATACAGGGAGGACATTCAGACTCCAAAGAGAAGGCACCCTAGCCAAGAATCAAACTGGATAACCTCTTGCTGTGAGACAAGAACACTAACTGCTACACCACTGTGCCATCATTGCACATTCCTGAATGCTATGCTCCAACATGCCAATGACCACATATATTTTTTCCATGTAGTTCTGAGAAGAAGGCCAGAAATTTGCAGTTCTACTGTATAACAAGTGCTGGCTGCCATAGACTGCACACATATAATGAAGGCACCACCGGGGGAATGGATCAGGCTCTACATAAACAGAAAGGGCTACCATTCTATCAACTGCCAAGCTGTGTGTAATGGCAAGGGAATAATCATGAACGTGTGCGCCGGCAAACCTGGTAGTTACCACGACTCACATAACTGTCACACCTCCCAATTGTACCAGATGTTTGCTGGGAGATATCCCACAGGGTCATCTGCTGGGGGATGCAGGCTATGCACTGGAACCATGGCTGATGAAACCTGTCAGAAATGCACACACACCCACAGAAGAACATCATAATGAGGCACACGGTCAAACCAGAAATATCATAGAGTGTGTGCTTGGGCTGCTAAAGTCACAGTTCTGGTCTCTAGATATATCTGGGGGAGCCCTGTAGTACAATCCACAGACATGTACAGAAATATTTCACAGTATGTGCCATGCTACAACATAATCCTGAGGAAACTGCTTCAGCAAGATCAGCAAGGGGAAGTGGCGCACATCCCACCACAGTTGCCACAGCCATAGGCAGATGAGGAGTCAGAGGGGGAACCACCAGCTGCTGTGTTAGGCAGACATAAGCATGCTCAGTATGCCCTTGCATTGGCTATGAGGCAATGTGTAGCACATTCACTCACCACCTGGGGCCTAAAGTCTTCCTGCTACTCCCATACATATAGTAACATTGATGCCAAGCAACTCACAGAACCTTCACCTCCCCATGTACTGGCTTTCTACTGCTTGCATCAGACAGAGACAGCCATGAACTAAAATGTGGCAACTGCCGCATTTACAAGATAACTCCTGAACCAAGAGTGCATTGTTTAATAATATGAATGTGTGACGTATCCTTGTATTTCATTACTTGATCCAATTAGAAAGCAAAAGGTGGGAGATTTGTACAGAAAGTAACTTAACATGTGACAGCAGAGTCACACAGTCATACCTCTCAAAAGTACTGATGATCACTGCATGCCTTCAGTTTAGCACCATACGTTTGTACTCAAAAATCACTAAAGAGAGAAGTTAGAAAGTAATGATACACATTGCAGTTTCTGACTTCACAACCCTCACAAGATCATTCACTATATGGTTGAGACATTTTGATGCTTTCAACTAATTTGCAAGGCCAATATATGTCAAAGGTACAATTAACAGTTCAACACCTCAAATGCAGATATACTAAGCAGTAAGTTATCTATGCATTCTGAGCATCATAAACGAAGGTTATGTATCCCTGAATCCAAAATATAGAAATCAGGGATATGGCACAGTTATTATCACTTGCACAGGGTATTGTGTGTGTGTGTGGGGAGGGGCAGGAAGCTTAGGTTGACACAAAAGGTTGGTGAGTGCGTGTGAGTAAGAAAGAGAAGCAGACAGACAGTTGGATACACCAACAAATGGCCAGTGAGACAAAATGAGTAATTGTTGTCTGTGTGTGTGTGTGTCTGTAGGGATAATCCAGGTAAAATTGGTGTGTGAGTGTCTGTATGAACACAGCCAAGTACTGTTCTGGCTGTACATCTTGGTATGTTGGACTGCTGTGAGCCGTTCATGGTAGAGGTGGCAGTTCATCATTGTCATCCCAGGAGAGCTGACTCTGCCAGGAGTTGCACTGGCACGTCCACACCCATGGTCAGATGCAGTGCTGCTACTTGAATGTGACTGATGTTTTCTGGATGAGATCCCTTTATGGGGATGCCCAGGACCATGATCCCATGGCCTCCCACATCTGAGAGGGGACAGCACACTCACTGATGGAGCAGTGAGTGTGCTGTCCTCACTCAGATGTGGCAGACAGCACACTCAATGATGGAGCAGTGGAAGTGCCACCATTCTCAGAGTGTGATCGGGAATGGCCATGTTGGCTGACAACAGATGATGTGGCTGACCTGCGCCCACATGGATGCCATTCCCCTCCCATCAGATGTTCTGTCACAGATATCACTCATTCCAATGTGTCATTCATCCAGTCCATTGAATCGGCAACACAGTGGAGGCAGTCACACATGTCAGACTGTGCCACATCTACAACCCTAAGCATTTGTCTGAAGCACCTATGCGACCATGCCTGTGCCTCCATGATGGCATGGGAAGAGACTCCTGCACCAGGTGGAGTAGGGACAGCAGGGCTCATCCCAGCACCCCTATCAACCCTCTTGCATGGCACCTTGCCCACATTTTGGCTAAGGCCAGACTGAACAGGCCCTGTAGACAAAGTAGCCACACTTCCCTGATCAATGGCCTCGCCCTCCACCTGTCCAATATCTGTGGCCTCACTGGAATGGGTAGGTGTAGACTTACTGGCTGTGTCCAATGGAATTGCATGGGATAGTTGTATGTCAAACTCAATGTGAGATTCAACCTTTGTACCCCTCAACTGTGCCTCAGTTTGGCCACCATCATTATCAGAGTCTGCTGATACACTGACATCAGGTGGCATAGGGCCCACACTCCCACTGTCATAATCACCTCTGATAAAAAGCAACAAACACATGAATACATTAATACTTACACTACTATATTGCAATGTATGCTAACAAAGTAACAGTGCTGCCACTATTGCAGACAGTACAGCAATACACACAACGGGCCTGACATCAACAGCACACACTAAAATATTTCTTTAATTTGCTCAACAGAACTGACATAAAAATGTTTGGCTTACCATCTGCAGAAGAGATTCTCCTCTGTAATCCAGATGATCTTGGAAGAAGTTAAGCAGGAGGTTAAGAGCAACATCATCACAATTAACACAGGGGGTAATATTTTTACCCCTTTATATTTCCATTATGTATACTTTCAACAAGAATGTGGCTGTCAACTCAAACCTAAGGTAATAACTAGAGCAATCTTTAATCCCCCATACAAAATACATGTGACAGAGAAGTAAAGTATTGATTTCAATTGTTTGACTATACAACAGTATTCAACTGTTGAGATACAAAAGCCTACCTGGGAGCTTCTCCTGGGATATGCTTGCCGTCTCTGACACTGTTGATCTGACATCCAGGACATCCCTGAATCCAAAATATAGAAAACAGGGATATGGCACAGCTATGCTGTACTGCACTCTCCTATGAGCTGTCTTGATCCCTGATATTGCCCAGGATCTCTTCATTGGGTGTTAGTGGGAGTTTCCTAGCAGTCCCTCCCCAGTACCCATCTGGTCACAGCCCACTGCAGCTGCTCTCCTCTGTGCAGATGCGATCATGTCACTGGCCCTGTGGTACACTGCTCATATGCCCTGCCATGACCACCCAAGGCATTCAGATCAGCAACTATTTGTTGCCAAATTTGCATCCTATGTAACATAATCTATTCATAACCTTTCCAGCAGAAAATTACCATGTTGCCTAAAGGCATCTAGTATGACTTGGTTCTCAGCATTGGTGAAAAGGGGTCTCCGAGGACTGACACACCTGGCTGTCATACTCCTAGGTGTCCTAAAAGACAACAGAAGGATAATACACATAAGTATCACATAAGTACTGAATAATTGATTCCAGATAAAACAGAAAACGTAGCCACTCACTATTATCCCCTGGAGAAACATACATCAGTCTACAGATGTGAAATATGAATAACAGGCAGGATGCAAAACAAGGAGAGTAACAAAAGCAACGTATCATTGTTAGTGACATAACAGTAACGCACCTTTGTCCCCCCAAAAAGAACAGGAAAATGACACTTTGCTAACAGACCATCTTTGAAATGCGAAAAGTGCTATCAAAAGAACTGTCCCTGAAACATTTGTACACATTTATCAAACAGCATTCCATTTTCATGTATTGGCAGTCATGTATATCTCTGAAATGGCTTGGCAAACATATCCATGCTATCAGCACACTTCTAACCAATGCATACAGATAAAAGTGTAAAAGCCTTTGCTTTAGATTTTTTCTTAAATACATTCCAGCATATGCAGTATGTAGCTGACCAAATGGAAGCATACCTTCTGAAGTTCAATACTCGTCTGTACAGATATATCCTGAAGAAATAGAGTTATCTGCAGACTTCCCAACATAAACAAGTCACCTCACCATCAGTTTGCCTAGCTACATGGTTTCCTTTTTATATGGTGAAGATTCAGGGCTGCTAGCATGGTGAAGATGCAAATGAGGTGTGAACTCATTAGAAATACTGAATTCCAAAAAAATGGATCTGTGTAGAAGATGTAAAAATAGTGCAGGCACTCTCTCAGTGTTTGTTTTTAATGGATTGTAACTGTGAATGATTAGTGGTTGGGAGTAGGAAACCCTAACAGCACTGTAGGCTGCCTTACTTCCACTGGGTATGTCAGGTTAGATCTACAAAGTGTTAGATGTAAGGTTGGAAATGTAAGTAAACAGCACACAAATCACAGGTTGTGTTCCTTAACATTCATCCTGCCCTTCATTTGTTGGCAATTGCATATGATATTATTTCCACTTAATATCCTCACACATTTTAAGTTCAATGATATAGAATGGCTTGCATGCTGCATGTCTCTGGTTACTACTCAGATAAATGAAAAATGGCCAACAAACACAGAAATGTATATTTGCAAGTAATAATCATGAAAGGTTGTGTGAACACTAGGTGCACTGCATCCAAAATTAATAAATATAGAAATAAGTAGGGTTTGATATCAATGTGAATGCTGTTGCAGTTGGTTGTGTGCAGACTGAGTTCAGTTCCTTGCTGCAAAGCTGTTTGTGTGGCAAAAAGGGATAAGGCAACCATTCTGTGTTCCAAAGGTGCATTGGAGTGAGAGGTCAAATCCAGACCTATGTAGAAATACCTCATGTGTACTAACATTTTCTAGTGTGTATGTCATAGATTGTTTTGCGTCATTTCAGTTACCTCTCCCTTTTTATATTTTTCTTTTTTTTTTTTGGAGGGGGCACTGTTTGTGTAATGCACTGTTAGCGCAAACATGGGAACTGGAGAAAAATGAATATCAAGTTTGGCTGTGCTTATTCCATTGCAGCACTGAGCAAACTGGACAGCTGGCCAGACAGGACCCAGACAGTCAAAAATAGAAACTGAATGTATTCAATTACTCCCACTGGGCAATGGGCAAACCTGCTAAGCAATGTTGTGTGACGGCTAACAGAGAGACCTTAAGAATGATTAGTAAAATAGAGACTGTTATATAACTATCTCTGTGGCAGCAGGTGTAAGTGTAGGTCTGGAGTGCAAACGGCCCTAGGTTCTAGTACAGGGTATGTAACCTTTGTTTTAATGTTGTGACATTGCAGTTTATAGCAATGAACTGCAAAATAGACAACTGTTTTCACAACCGTCTTGTGGCAACAGGTGTAAGAGTTGAACTGTCATACACATGATCCTGGGTTCAAATGCAGGACATTCCATACAGTTTTACTGCTGTTCCACTTCCCATTATAGTCACTCTCACTTATGACATTTGACATAGTGGAAGCTGAAATTAATTATATGTATGAGGGCTGAGACACTAGTATTGTGCTGGTTTTATATATGTATGTATGTATAAATATATATATATATATATATATATATATATATATATATATATATATATATATATAGATATATATATATATATATATGTGTGTGTGTGTGTGTGTGTGTGTGTTATCCCATTTATTCATAAGTTCACAGGTTCATAGGTGTTTACTAGGCTAATGACCACAAGGGCCTTTTTAAGCCTAGCCGTGCATCCCAAATCTCTGACAAGTTGTTTATAAGTGTAAGTAGGGGTTTGGGAGATGAAAAATTTAAAAGGAGGGGCCTGGGAGATGAACCATTTACAGGCTGCCTGTGTCCATTAGAGACATAGGTGCCAAACCACAAACCAGGGATGAATTTCCTGTTTCCCATCCAGTTGTCCAGGTTGCACTTGAACTGGGTTAGGAAGGAACTCTGCTTATATGGATGGGGAGCCTGTTCCATAGAAAGGGTAGTTCATAGGTTCATAGGTGTGTACTAGGCTAATGACCCTGGAGCCTTTACAAGCCTATCCCATAGAAGTGACCTGGCATTGTGCTGCCCGACGTTAGTTCCCAGTGCCTCTATCAAGTACAGCCACTGGAGTGATCCCAGGGTGAACTTTCTATTACCCATCCACTCATCAAGATTTCTCTCGAAGAGGGACTGCGAGGTGCTCTGCTTGACATGTATGGGAAGTCTATTCTAGAGCATGAGCAATCTCTGGGTGAGGATTCTGTTCCTCCAGCATGTTCTGTTGATTGTGGTAATGAGGTTGAGGTCTCTGGAGCATGTGGTGTGGAGGGATTGGGGTTTCTTTAAATGTAGCATTTCTAACAGAGGTGGGTCAGACATGGCTTTGTAAGTCAAGCAGAGATCGCCTCTAAGTAGGGGATATGAGATAGAGAATAGCTGGAGTTTTTTGAGTCTGTCCATATAGGGCAAGTGTTTAAGGCCTAGGATCCTTTTTGTGAGGTACTTTTGGTAATTAGTGGGAACTGAGTTTTTACCAAAGGGGATGACGATGCATTTTTTGGTGTTAAGCTTAAGGCCATGGTTTTGACACCAGTCATTGGTCTCAGTGAGGCCTTTCTGTAGGATGTCTGCATCACTTGGGGAGTTAATAATGGCTCCCAGCTTGCAGTCGTCTGTGAACTTGGTAAGCCAGAGTCCCTTTGTGTTGGCCTGGACTTCTGAAAAGTAGATGCCAAACAGGACAGGACCCAGGACCAATCCCTGTGGGACTCCACTCGTGACTGGTTGGCAGTCTGACTTGGAGTCCACTACTTCACACTGTGTGTTCAATCTGTGAGCCAGTTTGCAACCCACCTAGTGATATAGGGGTTGATGCCTAGATTTGTGAGTTTAGCAATAATTCCTGAGTGAGGAATGGTATTAAAGGCCTTGGCCAGATCGAGGTAGGCTGTATGCATGGCCTTAACTTCATCCACAGCCCTGGTGACTGCCTCAAAGAAGTCAACCAGGTTGAGCAGGCATGATCTCCCTTTCACAAAGCCAAATTGTGCGGGGTCTAGAGTTTGGAGATTTCCTGTATCTTTGTTAATCAGGTCCATGATGATGCGCTCCATAGCTTTACATATCAGACTCATCAGGCTAATGGGGAGATAATTCCCAGGGTCTGTAGTTACTCCCCCTTTATGGAGAGACATGACTGAAGCAGTGCCCCATTCAGTAGGGACAAAGCCTGTGGTGGGGCTGTGACTGAACAGGGCACACAGATGTAGTCTCTGAGATACATACCTGTCTCTCCAGCAGGTCCTATTTATATCACAGGCAAGGTTTAAGTCTTTAGACTGGGTAATTTTGGTGCTGTTTGTTTTGTGGGTATGCAGGAGGTCCATCAGAGTCGGGTCTGACAATGCCCTGCATTCCAGGCATAGATCTCCCCTCTGAAGCCTGTAGGAGATAGAATACAGGGATAGGGCCTTGAGGCGGTCTGCATAGGACATTTTACTTACACTCTTTATTCTTTTAGTGAAGAATGTCTGTGGACATTCCAATTGTTGGATATGCCTGGTTAGGTCCATACCAAAGGTGTCACTGTACTCAATGATAGGTCTGTTGAATGCTGAATACGGTGAACAATGACTTCCTTGGACTTAGATGCCATACTTTTATAAGTTGTGCAACGTAGAATGATTTGCTCACTGCTGTAGACATGTGATGGCCAAAGGCTAGATTACAATCTGTGTGTATCCCTAAGTCCCAAACTACTGGGTCATCTATATGGGGTGTGAAAATGACTGTGGGTATACTATGTATTATATTCCTGTAAGCATATTTCTGCTATCTGGACTAGCATGGCCATTACATTACACACACACACACACACACACACACACACACACACACACACACACACACACACACACACACACACACACACACACACACACAACTGCCTGTACATCCAATAACCTTGAAATTGCAACTGCAATTATGTAATGCCTCACTGCTTACAACTGTTGTGCTGCTCTTCCCATCACACACCCAGTTTGTGCAATGAGCGCATTCCCAGTAAAATTGATGACTGGAATTGGCAAGAAAGCATCATTCTCCATCACTCTAGATGCGTGGCGGACATGGCAGGCATTTGCGGGGAATGTGTTGGGTTTAGAGCACAGAGATGGGTTGTCCAGTAGTCCAAACTTTTTATTGGACTCTATAATGCCAGGATTATGCAAGAGGACTATTCTGGCTCCCAGTATAAGTCAGAAGCTTGGGATAGTTTAGCCCAGGCTGTGTAAGTATCAACTACAGAGAGTACTTGTAAGACTTAAAACCTGAATATAGGCAAGACTGGTATTCATAATGGTATTTTGTTCTGTTTTTTCCACAGCTGCTCGTGATTGTGAGGTAAATGGCAGAATCCATGGGTCTAGATTGGTGAAGATAAGGGAAACATGCTTTATGTATGCAGCAGAAGAATGGTGTTATTGTATCCTTAAAAGTTAAAGATAGCGTTTTTGGTATTTTATAGAGCATATCTCAACTGTAAAAGCAAGTATGCATCCATTAGTCTGTAGCACAAACCAGGAGTACAATATTAGACTTTAGTCAGAGGTTGTGGGTTCAAATACCATACTTACCAACTACACAATACTGTTAATTCTTCAATTAAATTCAAACCTCTATATCAGTGGCATAAATGCCATGCTGTAAATTGTAATCTGTATAATTGGAACACCCATCTGTGCAATATATGCACACGTCAAGTAGTATTTTATGCAATCTGTAGTATAGTGTGCATCTGTTAGGAGCTGGTAGTCTTAAAAGTAAATGTTATCTTTTAGGAGTTGGTAGTCTTAAAAGTAAAAGTTAAGATAATAGTCAAATAATTGTATCAATCCATTGTATGTCACATATGACGGTACTAATCTTATCTCTTTTTTCTCTTACCCCAACCCTTATCGCTCTTTTTTTATTTTATTTGTATTTTATTTTATTTCTGTATTTTTTTTGTAATTGTATTACATGTTGTCAAAATGTGTCTGTGTCATCCATGCGTACCACATCACTAAATGCTCCAAAGAACGGCAGGCTAGGCCTACCCCACAGGATCTGCCTGCCCCCTTCCACTGGTTCCATCACTGTTGCCCAGCACTTCTGGGAACCAACCTGGCAGTACCGCTTCTGCTGCCCCTGCACTACCTGCACCCTCAGGTAGTCCTGCCCTGGAGGCTGGTCCAGTGGTACCCTCTGGGAGCAGTGGCAGAGGTGGTGATTTTATCACCCATGCTGATTTGCCAGGGATGGTGCATAGGGTTGTGCACCACACTGTTGGTGCATGCCTATGCTGGCTGGAGAGGCTGTGCTCCCTCATTTTGCAATGTACCAGGAGGAGGAGAAGAAGACATCAAGCACTCCAACTAGCTGCAGAGTGAGGTGACAGTGATGACAGCCCAGTGGGTGAGGACTCGATTCTCACTGTCACCCACTCTCACCCCAATCATAGTGTTTCCCCCAACCTTTTGTGTCAGTCACCATCCCTGTCTCTTGTCTTGTTTATCTTGTCTGTCTGTAATTGCTTCCTCACCTACCCAGCTTATCTCACCAGACATTCCCACATCCCTTCACCAACATTCCTCTGTGTACAAAAAAAATGGGCAGCTCTCCTACAAAAAAAAAAATGTCCCATACATAGCTCTTCATTTCACACACTTGTCTTCGTGACACACTTGATTCAGTCCAAATGGCTATACAACATGATTGTGTTGTGCTTACCCCCCCCCCCCCATCTCTCTGGAGGTGACAGTCCAAATTCAGTTAATATTTTCCACATATGTTCACTTTATATTGTTAAAGAAATGGATAGCCATGGTTCTGTCCTATCTCCCTCCAGCACATTCCTGCCCTGCTTTCCATTTGTTCTTCCCCCCTGCTTGCTCCCCATTTCACCACTGTCCTATCTACCATTTGACATTTTTGTGCAAAGGTGTGCACCACACAGCAACACCCAGCAATGGGGAACAGTAGCAATGTATTTACATGTATTTTAAAAGTATTAGATATGGTGGCAATGTATTTAAATGTATTAGATACACCTGTTTTTGACTACAGTACCATCTGGTCCCAACAAGGAATGTGTCTATGCATTAACAGAGTCAGTTAAGTAGCAAGTGTATTCCATAGACTCAATACTAACTGTCAGACTTTAACAATGTGGCTAGTGTTTACACACTGCTTACCTATGCACAAACGTGTATCTTACATCCATATACAATTTGCTAACAGTTGTGCAAACCTGCTGCATGCCATGCTATGGAAATGTAGACATTACTGCTGTTTAATGTCCATTTTCTGTGTATGACATGAAATTACATGTGTAAATATTAAAAACTGAGGGCCCTGTCTAACAATGTGTCACATATTTACAATACATCCATCTGTTGCCACTACCTAACAATGCAATTCGGGTGCCTCAGTACTTTTTTCACACATATATCAACCATAGTACAAAATCTAAGTTCAATATTGTGTGCTATGCAATACACATCAATATGGTAACATGCAGAACTACAAGTATTGACCCATATGCCTAAAAAGACTTATCTACAAGGCTAGGGAAGGAATCAGCATGGACCATATCCACAGAGACATAGGTGAACTTCAACACACTTGACCCTACCCATGCTGTTTTTGTCATGGGTAGATCTTGCTCATTGAACCTTGTGGACTTGTTGGATACTGACCCCACAGACCTGGATGAGGGATAGTAGGACATGCCACCTATTTTGACTAATCCAAGGCATTTGAAACTATCTTGCATTCATGTGTCATAGTGAAGATCGCCCATGTGGGAATTAAGCCATACAGTAGTACAGGGATAGGCAACTGGGTTACTGACATAACACATACACTCAAAGTTGGGGACTGCACCTCCACCAGTAGCCACTTACCATTAGAATACCACAAGGATTTGTGCTGGGCCCTCAATGTTTGCAAACTACTTCTCTGAAGCACAGGTAATGGTAGATGGCTTGTGGTTTACCAGGTTTGCTGATGACTGTTAATTGGATGCGCTAATATAGTCCCCCAATGATGGTGACATATTACAGAAGGGGCTGTTACACTCAAATGATTGCTGCCAAACTCACAGACTGAACCTTAAAGCATACAATGGTTCATTGTCCCCTTTGGCAATGAAGTACCCTTGCTAATTATGACCTTTGGCAATGAAGTACCCTTGCTAATTATGACACACACACACACACACACACACACACACACACACACACACACACACACACACACACACACACACACACACACACACACACACACACACACACACACACACACATATATATAGCACCCCTCTAACCTCAAACACAGTGTTGTGAGACTTGGGAACACATGTTAATAGCAATCTACAGTCTCATCACTATGTGTTAATAGTAGTGACACACACATATTCTGCATTGCACACATCATATATATGGACATCACATCCAAGACCACAGTGGTCATACCTGTGCTGTACTCTACCCTTATCAGACCACTAATTGACTACAATGCTCCCTTCTGTCTGTACCTCACCAGACACCTGCAGCAATTGGAGGAATCACAGGGTTGTGCCTGGAAGACTCTAGGCCCTTCAAACTTGATATACATGGAAAGACAGAATGACCTGTCAGTGTACTCAGTATCATGCAGGCTGATGAGAGGTGAACTATGCCTGCCTTACAGAGCAGTCTCAGACCCTGCCCCACTAGAAATGCTGGACATCTGCAAATCAAATGGGATAAGAATAACTTGCCCCAGGGTTCTCAACCTAGCCAATGATATAAACAGAACAAGATGGAGAGACAGATACAGAATGTGAGTAATCATTGACTCCAACTGTGTTATTACTATAATAAAGACAGTAACAGCACATAGCAAACAGTGCTTCCACAGGCATGAGAACACCTACAGTGACAAGACACATGGGGGGATATAATGTGGACATCACACCCTATAATCAGGCCAATAGGTATGTAACCCATGTCCTGGGGTAGATGGTAAGTGGTACATTCACCAGTTTGTGGTCACATTACTGACTACTTCCTTGAATGTAACACAAGTACTGGGTATGTGAAGGACATTGACATCACAGGGCATACTAACGTCATGGTTTCCAGACTTCATCACACCAATAACTATGTACAATACACCCACTGATATGTAACTGAAATGTACCACCTTTCTCACAGTGAGCTGTCACACAGCTTATTGCTCATACCTAGGTATTCTTTCTGTGGAATATACATGGCTGCCTGATGGTGAGGAACACCAATCAAGTTGTTACACCAGATGCATGTGTGCTACCTGTTCTGCTGATGCACACACTACATACATAGGTGTTTGACAAATTTAATGGCATATATATAATTTGTGACAGTGTGGCTTGTGCCATATATATATATATATATATATATATATATATATATATATATATATATATATATATATATATATATGCCTTGCACACAATGCAACTAGCCTATATTGCCCATACTGTCCCATACAGGTATATCAGTGCCCCTTCTAACACCTCCTACAGATATTACAGTGCCAGGACAGTGTGTATGGTTACCCTCATAGAGTGTGGAGATATCATAATAGTTGTTCAAGTGTGTGTGTGTGTGTGTGTGTGTGTGTGTGTGTGTGTGTGTGTGTGTGTGTGTGTGTGTGCAGCCTCATCTCTTATCACTCTACATCACATATGTTACGTCAGAGGCATGGGATTAGTTGTGGCATTATTCTGATATTTTCCATGATTGTGGTTGGTTCCTGCAATGTTTTCCATGATCTTTTACCTGTGGCTACCTTGCTGGAGACCTCTGATGAGGTCTCCATAAAAGTGTACTTAAATTCATATTCAGGCATATCAGTTTGCACAGCTTCACAATATGCACCCTACCCCTATTGTATGTCAGAGTCTTGATAGATATCTTCTGCATTATTCGTGTAAAGACGCTTATCTCACACAGACATCCTCTCCATTGTTATGTCACCTTGTGTGACAATCACAGACAACACATTTTCACTGTACAGTCTGTACTATACTATATAGATATGTACTTGATGTTGCTGCTACAACCATCTTCCATTGATATGCCCTCCTCTGATGTACATTAGGGAGTTTCACCTGTCCCCTTTCCCTGTGTTCATTCCTATGATTCATCTCTGTGTCCCTATTCAATGCACACACTTCCCCTGAGTGATCATTTTACATGGCAGTTCATGTCCTGTTACAGATCATTAACACAGCTTCGGTACAGAATGCCAGGAATGGGATATCACAATACGTTGCAGTGTAGGTACACTGTCCTGTACTGTGTTTGGACCATATACTTCGCATTCACTTCTCTCAACTGTCCAAATATTTCCAGGATGTCCAGATGTTTTCCTTATCAAATTTGTGGCTTTTTGCCATATCACTGGGATGATCTCTGGACTGATGTGACTCACTATTACATACATTTGAGTGCATACTTATCAACTGTCCTGCTTTATGCAGAATGTCCAGTTTTTGTCACATATTTGTGATCTTTTCCTCATAACATTTTTGTTTTCTGGCAAATCGTTGGCGTCATTGTGGAGTGAAGTCAGAAACCAATGACTGACATTTGAGTTTCAAACTTCATGTTCTTCAGAAAGTTCATGCTAATGTACAACCTATTTATTCTATCAACTTTCTAAGTTTGAATGTGCAATATTAAAAATCTGTCCCTACTTTGGCCCTTTTTCCCACCGTTATTTATTCCTCTGTCCACATATCTTGCTCATAGAGGCTGACAGGTCTGTTTGAGTTTCATTCTACCACATATCTATGTGACATCTATGGCAAATATGTCCTTATTTCTGGTTAAATGTCCCCACATTATGTTGGCTCTTGTGGAGGTATGTTGCAGTAACAAATTCACAGCTATCTGTGAAGCCCTGGTGGTCATTGTAGCATTCTGTCCAAGTCCGCGGACCATAGCTGCTCTGCTTTAAACAGAATTGTATCTGTGTTCACTTGTATGTTTTTTTCTGGCTGGCAACACTGTTGCAAGCCATGTAACTTAACCTAGGCATGCCATGCATCATTATTATGTATTGCACGCTACTGCTTAGCATACACCATTGTGTAAACATGTAAACTCTGTGTAGGCTCTGTGCAAATCCTATACAGAGTTTATCAAGTCCTGTGGACCATATATTTTAAAAATAACTGCCCATATTCTAAAATTATAACTATTAAACTATAACCAAAATCTAACTACGTAACTTTGAAAATTAATCTACCCATTATTCAAAAATCACAGTAATACAGTATATACATGGTACATTCCATTGTTAAAAAATATATAAGAAGATTTTTTTAAAAGGTATAATTTTCTCCAGATTCCTTCATAGTCTAGCTGCTCTCAATTTTAACACTGGATAATAGATATATTATCATTCAATCTTGGATCTCTACTGGCGTCTAGTGCCAGTTTCCTATACAATTCCCTATATTCTATATTTGTCTCCCACCCCCCCCCCCCATGGATCTACTGGAATCTCCTCTATAACAAAAAAATATAATCTGCATTTTCATAGTGTGTAAAGTGTCTATATAAGGGATTCTTTTGAAATTTCTTTTTATTATCATAAAGGTGTTCATATATTCTTTTCTTTAAACTTCGCTCAGTTTTACCCACATACAATTCTGAGCACCTTTTACATATAACAATATATATTACACCTTTGCTGTTACAATTATGGCATTGACTACTGTGCACATATTTTTTCCTACCAAGGACATATACATATTCTGCATTTGCTATATAAGGGCATTGCTTACAAAAGCCACATTAATGTGTATCATTCTTCTTAGAATTATTTCCAGTGAATGTATGTGCCTTACTTTCTAATATATTTTTCAAGTTCCTTCCTTTTTCTAAAAATAAAGGTAATAGGTTTTGTGAAAATACCTAGGAGATTAGACACCTTGGAGGACATCTTCCAATTATTTAATATAATACTTTTAATTAAACTGACATCTGGATTGTAATTCCTAATAAAGAGGTTGTTATAGTGACCACTTTTGTTGTTATTGTCTCCTTGATTATTGCTATTAAATTGATAGCATGGTAATTTGTCTTTCACTAGTATTGGTCAGTATCAAGTAGTGCTGCCTTTTATAACTTACTCTAATATATCTTTTATTAAACTATCTGGGTATTTTCTTTCTAGAAACATATTTCTTACTCTTTCACATTCTTCTTAAAAATCCTTTTCATCCAATCCTTGCTACCCGTATAAATTGTCCTTTTACTATAATTCTCTTCTGTTTTAATGGGTGCTCATTGGGGAAAATACAAATATGAATTTGAAAAGGTGTCCTTCCTTTATAGTGTTTATTTAAACATTTTACTACTTTTAATTTGTGTATTGTTACATCTATGAAGTCCACCTTATTATATGTAATGGTATGTGTGAAGTTTAGGAATGTGGTACTATCCCAGATATATTTTTTAACAGATTCCTCTAAAACCTCTTCAGTGTCTCTCCAAAATATACATATATCATCTAAAAATGTTTATAAAAGTCCCAACGTTAGGCAAACCTTGAATTTAAAATACATAACAGAGTGATTCATAGAACCAGTAGGCTGCACAATTCACCACTGCCAGCCATGTTAGTTACCTTGACCAAAGTTTCATGGTCACCCATTACTGTTAGTTGAAGAGATCACACTAGAGGTGCTTAGAAAATACACAGATAAATATAAAGGAAAAGTACAAAATAAGCAATTTATTGATGACACAAAAATGTTTTATAAAGACTTGAGAAACAAGGTAAAAGGAATTGGAAGACAGCCAAAAAAAAAGAAGACATAGATACATTTTGGAAAAGTATCTGTGAAGATCCTGTGGAACATAACAAAGATGCTAAATGGATAGAAGAAGTAAAAGAAAGAATAAGATGTTAAAGATACAGGATATGAAATGGGATGAAATAACAGTCAGAGAGATTGAAACAAAGTTAAGAAAAGCCTCTAATTGGAAAACCCCAGGCCCAGATGCAGTACCTAACTTTTGGTTAAAAGTGTTAACATCTTTGCATAAAGATTTAGCCATGAGTAAGAACTACTTATATGCGGACCTTGAACAAACACCAACCTGACTAACAACAGGAAAAGCAATACTCCTGCTTAAGAGTGAACCTGCAAGCTACCCTAAAAATTATAGACCAGTAGCTTGCCTTCCGATGACATACAAGCTATACATGGGAATTGATGTCGACAGAGTTTATAGTCATTTAGAAAAAAACTAATTTATGACAGTAGAACAAAAGGGCAATAAAAGAAAGTCATATGGAACAAAGGATCATTTGTTGTTAAATAAAGTCATGATGGAGAACTGTAAAAAGGGAAAGAATAAGTATGGTATGGATTGACTATAAAAAAGCATTTGATAGTATCCCACATTCATGGATGAAAGAGTGCTTACAAATGTATAAGATACACCCTACACTGATCAGCTACATTACAGTGACCATGAAACAGTGGCATTTGCAACTAAGCCATGATAAAGGACAAATTATTATCCCAGGGATAAAAAAATCAAAGAGGGATATTCCACGGTGACTCTCTGTCACCACTGCTATTCTGCCTTGCCCTTAACCCATTAAGCTATCTACTTAACAGCTTAGGCCGTGGCTACAATTTGCCTCGTAGAAAACAACAAAGTGTAAAAACATCTCATCTTCCCTTTGCCGATGATTTAAAACTGTATAGCTCATCAGAAGAGGAACTGAAAGCACAACTGCAAGTTGTCAAACCTTTTTCAGATGATATAAGAATGTCATTTGGTCTTGATAAATGTGCAAAAGTACCTTTAAAGCAGGAAAACTGCAGCACTAGGAAAACATCTGTTTGGAACAAGAATGTGATATAAAACAACTTGAGCAAGTTAGAGTGTATAAATAGTTAGGAACTGATGAAGGATCAACAATAAAACATTAACAAATGTGAATAAAACTTAGTAAGGAATACTTTAGAAGACTTAAATTAATCCTGAAAACAGCATTCACATCTAGGAACAAAATCCAGACTATAAAACAATTTGCTCTTCCTGTCCTAATTTACAGTTTTGGAGTAACTGACTGGCCCCAAAACAGGCTGGATATATTAGATAGAGACAAGAAGGATGCTTCATGCTCCCCAAATGATTTATAAAAATCAGTGCATAGCAAGATTATATATTCCCCATTCCGAAGGAAGGATGGGCCTCCTTGAAATTGATTACATGTATAGATCTGCAATCGTGGGACTCCACACATATCTGCTGATCTCACAAGACCCAAATGTAGTGAAAGTTTTGAAATACAAGAAGAATAACTCTAAGATGACTTCTCTGCATAATCTAGCAGAAGCATATCGGCATCAAGCAGGAATGGAAATCAAATCAGAAATAGATAAAAATCAGGCAGCAACTGAATGTACCAAGAAACAAAAGAAAGAATATAAGTTGAAGGACCAGATGAGAAAGTAAGAAATGTGGAAATGCATAAATATAATTGCAAGTATAGAGAATTTCTGGAAGAACCTCATGTTGATCAGGAACGAATGCAGGGATGGTTAAGGAGAGGCAAATTCAAACCAAGAGATGAAAGGTTAATATTGGCGGCCCAAGATAGTGGGCTGCGTACATGTTGGTTTACAAAGTCCATTGAACATGTGGAAGAAACAGACAGATGTAGGTTTTGTAAAACCGAATTAGAAACAGTCACACATACCTCGTTGCTGGTTGTGACATACTAATGGCAGAAGGACTGCATACTGAAAGGCATAATAATGTGGCAGGATTTTTGCACCGGGGATTGTGCAAACAGTATGCTACTGAAGTAGCTGAAAAACACTGGAAACATGAGCCACAAAGCATCATAGAAAATGATGAAGTTTACATCACATGGGATCATCCATTACCAACAGTTCAAAGGTCCATGAAAAGAAGAAAAAAGTAGCATTTATCATTGAAATCACCAGACCCAGTGACTACAGTGTCTTGCATACAGAGAGACACAAAGTCATAAAATATCAGGATTTGCAGGCAGAAATGAGAGCAA